>NC_138145.1:16129060-16346560 GCF_964199315.1 Orbicella franksi | reverse complement strand
CTTCTTAGAACAGAATGCCAGACTTCTACCTTTTTTTCAGTTATCAACTTGAGAATACTGGCCTTTTTAGACCAGTATGCCGGAAGATATTTACACTGATATGCACAGTCACTCAAAAATGACAAGGTTGATTTGTTATAATGCTTCCTTCTCCAGCAGATGAAAATAATTGCCAACTGTGCCATGACCATCTCATATAGCTTTAGATTGCCACTTCTGAAAATGTTGTACTGATAAAAGATGATAGGCACAACATGTTCAAGTAAGTGCAAAATTGTCACAAATTCATGTTGCTTGCAGTTTGCAAACTTTTCCAGAACTTTTGCTCTTACAAGTTGCCAACCCACTAATGCAGCAGTCACACATAGTGATGTTTTAAAGGGTTTTGGTTTAGATGCCAAAGTGCCTCCAAAGACACTTGAAAACAGTTTATCAAAAAAAAATTTGAAATTTGAAACAACATCTTCATAGGCATTGAGGCACACATGAAATGGCCCTTGCTCTGGTATTATTCCAATGCTGGGATTCCATCCACTTGCTATTAGCTCTTTGGGATAGTACCATCCTGGCCAATCAGCAGGTAGTGGCAGAACATACTTCTTGCTGTACAGCTGAAGTTCAGGGTATTTATTAAGTTTTTGTAGTTGTCCATGCTTTTTAGATCTTGTTCGAACTCATCAATCAACATACATGTCTCCAGTGTCTCGAGGTCTTGTGTCGTTGGATCGGAGTACACCCTGAATAACAAATAAAAATGTTGTTGTTGCTGGCATTTCTATAACTATTGTTATTCTTGAAATGCCGATTTCCAATAATTTTTGGTTTATTAAAATTGCTGTACGCTGATGATATTCACTCTTGAAATTTATAACAGGTCACTTTATATTCACAAACAGGCCACTGTTTATAAACATTATAAATTATACTAGCCTTAGTTCTCGCAGTGCTGCCTGTAGTCTCCCTGGGTCAATGCTTTGCATATTTTGTGGTAGCTGGTCCAAAAACTGGTTTTGCATATTTATTAAGGCATTTGTTAGTATTTCCAGGACAGATGGGACATGTATTCCACCAAGGCAGGTCTTCTGTTGGCCATTTACATTGATCACTACTTGTCTGTGTAAGGATGATGATGGGCGGGGTACTGCACTGACTGTGGGATGCACATCTGTTATACAGGATGCCATGTGTACAACATTTGTCCTAACAAGTTGTGCTGGTGTATGAAATGAGTGAATGTTGTGGAAGTCATCAACCATTAAGACCATGAAGCATGTCAGCTGATGGGAAAGACAGAGTGTAAAAACCATAATTAAGTAGTTAATAGAGTGGTTTTCAATTGAGTGACTTAAACCAGAACCAAACTACGGTTTGACAGTGGCTGACTTCAGTAATGTAGTCTATTATTATTAGACTACATTACTGTACTCAGCTGATTTCAAACCGTAGTAAACGCAAAACCAAAACCAAATTAATATTGTCTGATTACTTTCCACACTCAATTGAAAACTGCTCTATTAATTTTAATATATTATTCTAGACAAAGACAAGAAAGAAAATTGATCAGCCAAAATGGCTTTTTTTTTTTCAATAATATTTTTTGGTAGTGTGCATGAAGCCATTTGTTGATTAGAATTGCTTATTTATTTGCAGACTGACCTCATTTACTCTCTTCAACTGTTGTGATATGTAGTTGGCATGATCTTTAGCAAGGTCTGCTTTTAACTGCTGCACGTTCCTAGGCGTGGTGCTGTATCCTAAAATCTGACCAGCAGATAGGCCTTGCAAGGACATGCCACAACTAGCTGCGTATAAGCCACTGTCCTTTTGCAGTGTAGATGTTTTTTGTGACCTGTCATGTAGGTAAAAGTAATTTGCTTCCATTGTTACAACCCCTATGAACAATGAATGAAAAACAATTTTCTTACAGGTAGCTCACTTCATTTAAAGTTTGTTACCTAAAATAGGCCATTATGTGGAGTAGGGACACCACTCTCTGCTCTTGCATCTCTCTCCTTCTATTGGACAAGCTTTTCCTTCCACTTAAACAGTTAAGGATGTCCTCAAAGAGTCCAGGGCTATTTTTGTCTGTAAACTGTTTCATTGCCTCTGGATTGTAAATTTTCTGGTCTGGGGTGGTTATTTGATGTCTGTACAGGGCCTTTTGAAATGCTTCCAACTTCTTTTCAATTGTTGACTCTGTAATAGAAAAATCAACCATGACAAAAATTAAAATATTTTTATGAGAAGTATAGAGTTTTTGTTATGATGCTAAATTTAATTCAAGCAGCTTCAAAACAGTAAAAACACCTTTTATCTCTGCGAGCTGTTGTGTTGCCACATGAAGCTGTGTTTGCAAGGTGCAGCACTTTTTTGTCTCCTTTCTGAGCAACAAATTCATTTCCTCCGATGACTTCTAGGAGGAATGCAACAAGAGGTTTGTTATTTCGAACTGATTTTACATAGCTGACATCAAATAAGATACAAAATTATGAGAAGTACCTGTTTTGGCATGGGTGAGGTGTGATGGAATGTCACATCAGTACTTTTTCTCTGAAATCATCAAAAGGAACTTATTTGTACCGGTTTTACATTTGCATGTCACAAGAAACTCGGAAATATGTGCCACTCATTTTAAAGGGCGTTCTTATTGTAACCTCCCAGTAACCATACCTTTCGAGGAGGGCTGTAATCTTGTTCATCTTTAAACAATTGGTCTGCGTTTTTCCTACAACTGGAACACCATCGCACACCAGGACGGTAACCACTCGTAGTACGTCCGATGCGGTCAAACAATTCATAAAACCTCGCTGGTATGTTGGCTGAAATATCAGTTGAGTGCACAGGAAGTGGACATGCACAAAAACCATGTGCTTCGCGGTTTATTCTGGTCCAGTGTCGAGTACATGCCCAGCTGTTCGTAGTGCCACCGACATACCTTGCTATTGCAGCATTGAACCTCCGCATTTTCCCTTTGCATTCCTCGCCTTTTCTGGTTTTTCTGTGGTACCAACAGGTCCGCTCACCGGAAGTTTCCGTGAACATTAAACTCATTAACATAATCTGCAACACGAGCCGCATTTTCGCGGCACGAACTCCGACTTCGCGGCAAAATTTCGATGAGTGTTCAAGGATGGAAGTGTGGTGTTCAGGAGATATGTTTTAGAACTAATATCGACCGGTCTTAAAGGAAAGTTTCAAGCTTAACCTTTTTACTTACTCCTTAGCCCAAGCAAAAACTCTCAGCGCTCTTAAATTTTTCAAAAATGCCGCCATTTTACGTATACGTTGCTATGGTTTTATGTTGTCTTTCCCAGTTTCTCGGCGCGCACGAGTGAGCATGCGCAGTCGTTTTTCAGCTCTGTCCATTGGATGGGCATCCTTTTAGCAGCGCGCGCATTTTTGTTTTGTGCCACACGCTGGACACGCTGTTGCTAGGTTACACAAGTATTATTTCAGTTCAGGCTTCCCGGTGTTTTGTTGGGTTACGTCTCAGCGATGATCTAAACATTGTGATAATTTTTGTCCTGCAAAATGGTGTTTGACGTCTCCAATAAGGACTTTCCGAGGATTTCAGGTAGAGGAACGTCGTCGAAAACGTGGCAAAAGTCCAAGTTTGAAAAGCAAAGGGAAGAGGAGGTTCTTCGAAATGCTCACGAGCGAGGCTATCTACGAGCTCCCACCGTGAATGATATTTTTGACAGCATCGGTGAAAAATGCGATCTAGAAGACATCAGCTACCTGAATATGAGCAGGATTTGCCTTCATACTGTACAAACCATTGACTTGTGTATGAGATTGAGAATCTGCGTATTACATTCCAACTACATTTCTTCGTTTGATTCTCTGTCTTTCTGCCGAGATCTTGTTTACTTGGATTTACATAATAATCAGGTATTTTTAATCTCATTTATACGATTTATTTTACTTCTCTATGTCATATTTCCTATTGATTGTGGGTTATTACTGGCTCTATTAGCTGTGAAAACCAGTAATACTTAGGCTTGGCTAAGGAAGTAGAAAATATTTCTGTGTTTGCACGTTCAATTGATCCCCTGTAGAGATCTAGAGACCTACTCTGAGGTCCGTGTAGGTTGTATGATTGGCGTTTACTTGTCTTTCAACGTTTAGTCGACAAGTAATCTTAACTAAGAAACTATATACAGTAGTCTGAAGTGTCATCTGATCGGGGGTCAAATTTTTCAGATTGCGTCAACTGATGTCTGTTGATCAGTTTGTGAAGAGATACAGTCTAGCTACGTAGCTAACTTAAGCATACTCAAGATTATGACTTTATTAAAAATATTTTCTAAAGCATCAGTGGGAGATACGATTGCCCAATGAATTGCTTGCGGCTCGGTACATTTCGCTGACCCCCAAGTCCATGGACTACCATTATGGACTACCGAAATGAACTACCTAAATGGCCTGCTAAATGGACTACCTAATTGGACTGCTAAATGGACTACCTAAATAGACTACCCACATGGACTACCTAAAAAAGAGAAATTCCAAAAAGATTGTTTTTTTCAGACAATCTGCAGACGCATACTGTTGGAAAGAATAGTAATAAAACTATCAATGTTAAGCCCCAGGGTGAGGGGAGGGGGAATTGACTCTACAGGCTTTCTGGGTAGGGATTTGACCCATTGCTTGCTGCACTGGAGATCGAGCTGTCCAGGTTTGAGCCAGCTGGCTGAGGCCCTGGTAGGGTAAAATTCTAGCATAAGACAATGACAGGGAGGTTAATAAAATGATGACAAACAACATGATTTGTCTTGAAATTCTGAGAGTATTTTTGTGAAGACTTTCCAAAATTGTGTCTGAAAAGGTTTGAAATTCAGATGGGCTACATGCTCAAACCCCGAACAGGGCCTCCTGGCTAAGGTCATTGCAATGTGCTCTGGGCAAGAGACTTTTTTTGTACAGTGCCCCTCTTCTCCCAGGTGCATGATGTGATGCAATGTATATGTTGTCACAGTTGTGATGGCCATTTCACATGCACATATGACATCCAATAGTTATAGACCTGTTTAGTCTCGGTAACATATCTGCCTAGCAAAATCTTCTCTGTCTGACTGTTGACTACCAACCTTATCTACTACTTATGGAAATCTGTGACAGTTTGCATGTCATATGCGTGATGGTTTCTAGTCTAGTCCATGATGACATGACATGACTAGATCCACTACAAACAATCAATTCTGTGACAACTAGACATTAAATTCACTCAAAAACGTTTAGATTCTCAGTTGATAGTTTGTAGTTATCTCTGTGACAACTAGATACAGACTAAGCTTACAAATCTATAAAATTTATAGTTCATAGTCAAATCAACGATGACAGAAAGGTGGGATCATGTGTACTAAAGGCATCCGGAGTTGAGTGTCAATCAATACCCTTGATCGCCCTCTGATCAACAGTTGATCGATATCTCGATCAACACTTGATCAACATCTTGACTGACATTTGATCTACACTAGGTTGACACTCAATCAACATCTTGATCGCGAGTCGGTTGATGTACCGCTGAGTGTCCACTGACTCACATGTATTGATCAACCAAGATGTCAATTGATTGTCAACTGACATGTCGATGGAGTATTGATCAAGTGTCAATTGAGGGTATGGATCGAGGGTATTGATCAACACTTGACTGTGGATGCCTTTAGTACACATGATCTGAAAAGTGAGCAAAGATCCTCTCTTGCATCAACCAGAGATGAGAACAACTTGGAATCCCCAGGTCCCCCCCCCCCCCCCCCATAGATCTACTGCTAGTCACCCCTTATTTACATAAATTTTTGGGTTCTATGAGTTTAACTGGACAAATTATATTTCTGTTTGTGTCACCCAGCCTCAACCACTAAAATTAGTCACAAAGATCCTGAGTGTCTACCTACAGCAGATTTAAATGCAGTCTATTGCTATAAATTTGCTACCCCAATATATTTGACATTAGATTTCTTTAGAAGGCTAAATCTGATACCTTTTGTCAACAGATTGCAAAACTGCCTGGCCACAAGTTTTGGGCATCGCTCACTGAACTCAAGGTTGTTTTTCTTCACAACAACAGTATTTCTAAACTTGCTAACGTGAACTATATGGCTGCTTCTCCAAGCATTTCTGTACTGACTCTGTATAACACCCCACTGAGTCTGAAACCAAACTACAGACATCACTTGGTGAACAGTTTGTGGTCTCTGAAATCTCTGGACTATTACGTCATTTCTGATGAAGAGATAATAGAGGATTCGTCTTTTGGTGGTTGCTTTGCACCTCTACAGCCAACTTTTTATATCAATGTTTCTTGTTCTCTTGCAAAGGCAAGTATATACACAGTGAATTTTCATGCTGTTTTAGTTGTAACTTGAAATCAGAACCCCCTCACTCTTTAAGTGGAGCAGACTATCAGCTTGGAGTGGTCCAGAGGTTTTCTCTTGTCTTTCAGATTACAGACTTTGATAACTCTATCATTAAAGAATCATGGGCTGATCTTAAAGGACATCTAGTTTAATAACTTGTATTCTTAATTCTTGACCATATTTGTGATCATTATAAGCTCACAAAGCCGTTATTGATTTTAAAAGTTTTGATTAAGTCACCACACATTTTACTTTACAGAAAATTGTAAATGTGCAGTTCCAGAAAATATCCATACCCACCCCGAGGAAGGTTAATGGAGATCCCAAAGGGAAACGGGAGGGGAGTTCAAAAGCCAGAAGTTTTAAAGAAAGTCTTCGGATCGAGTGGCTCGGGTTCGAGCCCTGGTCGGTGACACTGCATTGTGTTCTTGGGCAAGACACTTTACTCTCACAGTGCCTCTCTCTACCCAGGTGTATAAATGGGAACCGGCAAACTTAACGCTGGGGGTTCCGTGCGATAGACAAGCATCCCATCCAGGGGGGAGTAGAAATACTCCTAATTGCTTCATGCCACTGAAACAGCCAAGCACTGGCCTGATAGGCCACTTGGCTCCTATGCAGACTTTACCTTTATGAAGATAAACCAGAATTTTCTGGGCGATGAGGGGTTCAGACTAAAAAACTTTCCGCAGGAGGGGTATGGATATTTTCTGGAACAACACAATCTGAGATACCGTAAATCCTTGAATTAGTGCCCCCCCTTGAATAAACACCCCCTTCGAATAAGCACCCCTCCTATTGGCCAAAATTTAAAATAAGCGCCCCTCCTCAAATAAGCACCCCTCTCTCCTCCCCTCCCCCTCATTTTGTGGACGGGTACTGAGACAACAAAGGATGTATAGTTTTCGTCATAGTATTAGATTTGTACATTGTTTCAGTTTGTGAACATGTTAAGTACTTACAGTGCCACAATTTAAACTCTAGGATCAGCTTTTTATGTTGATGAACAACTTATGTTGTTGTTTACGTGTAGATGATGTGTTAAAGAAAATGATCATGTCAGGTCATTTTGGAAAAAATGAAATAAACGCCGCCCCCCCCCCCCTCCCCTCCCGCTAGATTAAGCGCCCCCCTCGAATAAGCGCCCCCATTTTCTCCTAAATTTGAAATAAGTGCCCCAGGCACTAATTCGAGGATTTATGGTATTATAACCTTTGGTAAAGACAGGTGAAAGATAAAAGAAATAAAAACTGAGGGAATGCTGTCTTGATATACAGACAAATTCTCAGCACTGTATTCAGAAAAATGCATTACAGAGTTCTAAGTATTCATATATAAACTGAGTATGAGGTTGCTCTGGATTAGATTATGGTTGAAGAGTCTGCTTGCAGCCTAGAAGTGATAAGAGAAGCACTGTTTATTTTAGCAAACATTGACAAACAGATATTTGGTTGTTGTTGTTGTTGTTGTTGTTGTTGTAGGAGAGCACATATGAAGAAGCCATGAAGGAAGTTAATGGGCTCCTTGCTGAAGTAAACAGAATTCAGGCAAAACACTGCCCTGTTTTGATAATCCAGCGTTATATCAGAGGACATTTGACCAGGATGAGGTTTAAGTTCATTCAAGACATGAGAATATGGTGAGTGCAATGATACTCAGCATTATGGTAATTTGTTATTGGTATACTAGGTAAATAGAGATCACTTGGACAACTTATACCAAACAGATACTGATTGATGAAATATATAAATAACGAGTTCCAACTTTTGTGGTTTGAATAATAGAACATGATATTTCACTTTTCCTGCTTGTGAGGCATGAAAAAACAACTGCAGTAAAACCTGACCAGTAAAGACTCTTGCTAGATGGTTCACCTTGTAAAATCTGTTATATCACTAACCAGTCAGACAGTGTGTTAATTAATTAGTTCCAAGCCCTGAGCTCTTGGTCAACAGGGATGCGCGTGGTTAAGACAAGATCTTTAAGACTGATTCGAGCTTTTTGTTGTTCGTGGTTTTTACCCGCTTTCTACACGCTTTTCTGACAATTGTATACAGATTCATTGCAAATGGTATTTATCAGTTGTTTTAACCAGTTCTTTTTTCATTGGTTAACAGGGCTGCAGTCTCAATTCAGCGCTATTACCGTCACTACAAAGGGTACACAGAAGGAGGTACCCTACCACCGCCCACGTCTCCAGTCCCTAGCCGATCCAACTCGGCCCTGACTCGATTTGATTACGAGGCCTATTTGCATGGGGTGAAACCTGCCTATCCACCCAGCCCTAGGGCTTCCCCGGGAAAGATTACAAGAAGACCACGAAGTCGCAATGTGTCTATTACTGTGGAGCCCATTGGTAGCATCACGGAGGAAGGCGATAGGAGGACAGAGGGAAGGGTCACCACTTCCCCAATAGAAGATCTTGAGTTGACAAGAAATGAAAATTTCCCAGTCAGAATCACTACGAGAATTAGCTTGAACCTTAAGAAGCTCGAAACCAGTACTTCTGACGTCATCAGAGCTAAAGAGGAGGCCGTGACTATTCGGAAGAGCCTGGGTCTTGTCAGTCTCAAGTCCAGGAAAAGTATGATTGAAAGTCGCGAATCGATGCGTATTAAGTTGGCGACGCAAAATAGCATCAGGGTGAAAAGCCGGGAACTTCAAAAGGAGGAACAGAGAATGGAAGAGAAGGAGAAAAAAAGAAAAAAACGAGACCGCGTTGGAAAGTACACGACCGTGCAAGTACTTCTTGGGCCAGTTGTTGACACGCACCCGCGTACCGAGTGTGAACCGAGTGAGACCGAGGGTGAACCGAAGAAGCTGCGATTTCGATTGTCAGGACTTCGCGCTCCGATTCAAATAGTCGACCCTTTGCGAGAAATGCTGATTTCCAAGCAAGAGGCTGGAAAGGACGTCAGAGAAGCGGCAAGGGAGATAGAGAGGAAAGCAGCAGAGGAGCCAAGAAAGATTGCCATAAAACGACAGACGGTTACCACCGATCAAAGGCTTTTCATTCGCACCCACGGCACAATGGGCTTGGCGTGCTTGCGAGCTGTTCAGCATGCCTACAGGGAAAGAGAACGTGCTGATGTTGTGTCTTCAAAAGCTGTCACTGTAGCGCAGTTAAGAGAAGATCGAGAACAAGCTAAAGAACGCATGAAGATATTCAAACAGGAGTACAAGGAAGCCTCGTTAAGGAGAAGAGTGCGAGATGGTGTAAGGACCGCTGAAGCACTGAAAGAACGACAAGCCAAGGAGGTGACTGAACATGAACGGCTGTCCACAGCACGAGCTGTTACGGCGGAACAGGTCAAGTCCAGGCGAGCGGATTTGGCGTTCTTAACGGACTTCCACTGTCAGCATACGTCCATCTCGAACGCGCTACAACGTCATGATCGAGTCTCACAGAGAGACGAGCGAGTGCAAGAAATCGAAGAGACCGTGCGAAAGGAAAAAGAAGTTTCCCAAGACCAACAAGCTTTGGTGCGTCGCTACATGGAGCACAGGCAGCTGTTACGTCAAGCGGAGACTGCCATGGCGCGTGCTGAGCTCAACACGCATTTGACGCGGGAAGCCAATCAGCGCAAGGCGGCGGCGAAAGAGCGCGTGGCACAGATAAAGGCGCGAAATCAGGAAACCCAGGAGTTTTACTCGCCGACGGTAACGCATGCGCCAGCTAAACTCCCGCCTCTGGCTGTTGTGTCGCCAGAGCAAATGAATGTTTGGAATGACTTGGAGAAATTTGATTGGACGCCTGTATGTCATGATCGTTCCTATTCTGAGCCTTACGGGAGAGTGGTGTCTTCGAGAAGGCAGCGTATGTACTCGTTAGAACCCACATATGGCATAGCATGAGGCATGAAAACTACCTTAAGTTTAGAGACTTGTAGCAATATGTTACTTAATAGAGGTGCTTTTTTATTTTTTATTTTACTGCAAACAATGAAGTTTTGAGGTTGAAAAAGCGCGCATTGTGTTGCATGCAATAATCTCTAAAAATACATCAGATCGTGGTTCGTTTTTTGCGACTTTTCAGATAAGTTCTCAATCTGGTGATGTGTAATAATTAATACCCAAGAGACAATTTCCAACATTTTTGTTATTAATTTATTCTGGGTTGCTAATCAAGGACGTTCAGCGGCGCAGACTTGACGGTCTATTACGCAACTTGGTACGATCGGTGAATCTAAACCGGCTCAAAACGTTTTGATCTCGAGCAAATTTTAAATGCCATAATTTATTTTTTACCTTTTATCCAAATCAGAATAGATAGTAGAAAATGAACTTATTGAATAGATTTAAATGAGAATATTTATTTAAAGAGACCAGGACAAAGGTGTTACGTTATCAAATGATCAGTGTTACAGAGTAAGAATTCAGAGTGAAAGATCGTTAATATAACCTGATTGTAACAGATGTTTGAAGTTAATTAAAATTCTACTAGGTTGATTCTCGTGTAATTTGGCACGTGTGAATTTTATTGAGACTAACAGGAGGACTGGTGATGTTTGAATTAAAACAGGGAAGGATTGAACTCCCTAATGCAGTGATCTCGATGGAACCAATCCCAGGTCTCCCCAGAGCCTCTTGTCACTGTCTTGTCTTCCCGGGCTTGTCCCCCGTCTGGTGTCCTTGTCAGAAAAGCAAACTCGTTCTCAGGGTCCTCTCTCTTGAGGTAGAGAGAGGACCCTGAGTGCGAGGTTGAAGGTTAAGGTGGCTATATGGTGATACACGATCGGCCCGATACCGTCAGACTAAGAATAAGAATGCACTAAGTTAAAACTGGTTTCCTTCCCGAAAGTATCGCTGTTTGAGCTCTAAAACTGCCATAACTCTTCCCGGTTCGAAATACGAGCTGGATGTACCAAAGTCTAGGCGGGGGTCTACCTGAATTTAAGTGAAGTTTTAGGAAGTTTTTAAAGACGGATTAAAAGGAAAAAAAGTTTTGGAACATCACCAGACAGTTGAACGCCCCCCCCCCCCCCCCCCCCACGCACGCGCCTCCCCTGAAAGGGCACTCTAGGTTGGTGGACAACTGTTTGGCGTACGTCTACCAGTTTTTAACTTCAAATTCTAATTTTAAAACAACATCAAATCTTCAAAATTTCCTATTTCCATAAATTTTACTAATCCCTGGAGAAAAACTATCTATCCCCAAATATACCAAAAAATCACCAAAAAATTTACAAAACAGCCCAAAACGTAGATATGTGGGATGAGCAGAGAGATTTTTGACTGCTTGAAACGTGAGCAAGATATTTGCGTTAAAACCATAATACCCAGCCAAAATACGGCTTTCATGTTAACCCGCGTCTTAAGTAATTCAGTCATCATAGTTTCTCTTCTTTACAAATAACAAAGTAGTTGAGTTGATAGAGAGTATGTTTCATACATTCGTTCAAGCTTTTTACCCGTCCCATATTGACGGTACAATGGGATTTCTTCCAAACATGATACTGCTCATCTTTGTTCAACATTAAAGTGAGTCATGAAAGTGTACTCGGACTGGCAGCCCTCCGCTCGCTGTATGGTTAAAAATGAAAGATCCAAAGGATGAACACTCGATCACTAGGCTTCCCCACACCCCGGACCCCTGTTGGAGCTAGCTAAGACCCACAATTACTCCGCGCCGTAAAAGCACTGAGACAAGCCGATAGGAAACCTTTGCCTATCCTTCTTTCTTCTCTGGCGATTAAGATGATGTTGATGACGATGTTCTAATAAACATGGTGTTTAGAACGACCATTCTATTGTATTCAGTGACCAAGCCCTGATTGAAAGCATTAATATTGATTTTAGATGCTTTTAAGAATTCACCAAACGAGTGGTGGTAGTAAGAGTAAGGTGAAGATGGCGAATAATTTACATCGTGTTCTCTCCGTGGCTTAAGTTATTAATTGAATGCGATACTCCTCAATATGCAGATTCAAGACAGATAAGGAAATAAATAAATAAATACTTAGACGCACAAATACATAATTAGTGGAAAAATAAATATTTATGCTAGTTAACCAATTTTTGAAACTGAAGAGAAACTGGAAATGAAACCTTCATTTACCAGAGTTAGGTTGTCTCGTCGTAAATCAATCACTAGTGTACAGCATCGGTCAGTGTCCGATACAGGGTCTAGGGTCAGGGTTAGTTAGGATATCGATGAAACGTCACAACAGTACGTAAACTAGCATTTATTATTTTGTATGTAATTTAATAACAGTAGATCAAAATCAATAAAACTGATCGTCAAGACTTGTTTTCGTCGTTTCTCTGTGACTAGGCTTTATACACGTAAATTGCTACATACAATGTAATACGTCTTCTGTTGATATTTAGATTATATGTATAATGCTATTACTATTTACAACATCTACAGGTAAAATAAGCGTCACGTGGCAAAGCACTGCATATTTGAGGGAACATTCTGTACATTGTACAATTTGTGATCTCGTAACAAAACCACCAAGGACATTTTGTAACGCCGTTAAAAGGTTCTTTATCAAAACTTCCATGTTTTCCCACCCCAACCTCTGGACTAGGATATTAGACTCGATTTATTGTCATAAATATTAACGAACGGCTGAATGACCTCTTCCTATTCTTGCTTGACATTCAGGAGGGCGTTAATGCGATTAGCTTTCGAGTGACAGTACCTCGTACCTGCTATCGATATTTGTCTTATTTAGCTACTACATGGACAGTTTAAAACTTGAAGCAACTAGTTGACGAATGCTAGTACCCCAAATTATAATGTTTATTGTACATGTTCTGTAAGACGGTCGGTTTGGTCTAGCATTTTCTTCAATTAGGCTTTTTAAAGCCTTCCATACTACATGTTCATACAAGTCGATAAATTCATAACACTAAATATCCTTTTGTACCGGGCAACTATGACGACTCAATTGATATTTGAGTATAAAACATCATATATTAATTGCAATTTAAGGCCAGCAACTCGTAAGGCCTCTATTCTTGCGTAACATGATCATAGTTTGACGAGAAAGTGCTGATTACGCACCACTTATGTGACCCATGTGATCCATGTGACACCGTGTAAAAGCGAAACATAAATATCATAAATAAAATACCCACTGCCAGAGTACAACGTATATTCATTGCATGGTCGTTTCAGTTTTCAAGATGAGGAATGATATTACACAGTAAAAGCGCAATAATAAAATAATAAGCTAAGGAATTTTCTTCAGAAGTATTCCTAGGAGCTGCCTTAGAATACAGCGACCACAAAAGGGGAAAGTGGTGATGCTTCTGGGCAAAGCTCACCATTTTAAGATCAAGCGTAGACGTTTGAAACGATCTCAAAGGCATGTGTGGAGGAGACCTCCAAGCCTACAAAAGACAGCCCCATGAATGTGCAACAAGGTTTGCGTAATTCAACGCAGTTTCAATTATTAACAAGTTGTTAATAGTCTACTGCTGCTTTTTACTCGAAGAATCTTTCTTCTTCAAGCCGAAAGAGAGAGGACCATTTCTCAGTTTGGACTATTACCATTTCCTATCAACGGAAATCGAGACGACTCTGTGTTTGACTTCCCAACAACTAACTTAAAATCAGATCCCGTTCTTCAATGACTTGACAAGATATAACAGATGACATACAGAGCTTGGCATACAGCCTGTTGCCATGATCTGAGACCACGTCAAGAGCTGATCTAGGTTTTGTTTTGACGCCCATTATTTGACATTGCATCCGACGCACGAGGCTGCCGGACGTTGTCCATTACGCTACACAATGTGGCCATGTAGAATTCATCACTTCTGGCCACTTCTTTAAACTGTAAAGATCTACAGTTGTTGTCTACGTCTTTGTCTAAACGTTTCTTAAAATTCGTGTAGTCTCATGTCAACTTTCGGTTTCAGATATATAATCTGGTCCCTAGAGAGAGACAAGGCAAAGTGTTAGTTGATAAATAAATATCTCAGATCTAAAACTACAGTTCTTTCATGTGCAGTATCTTTTTTGTGTGTGCGTAGTTGTGTCCTATGATGGTGATTTACACGGTCTGGATATTTATATATTAGCCCAGTTCAACATGATTATATTTGTGTGCATTACGGTGAGTGACTTTCGTATGATTCGAGTAGACACCAACAAACAAACTAGAAGTAACATCATTGGTTTCGCGAAGAGCGAACGCGCGCAGCTTTTGATTCAAATTTTCCCAGGAGCATCCCCGACATTCTGATATGCGAGTTCCACCCCCCGCCCCTCCAACGTGGCAGAGCAGTGTAACAGCTGCTGTTCAGCAATGTTCAGGAGAGCAGCCCGCGCTAGTAGACCGGACTCGAGAGATTGGCGAAAATCGAGCCTGAAGACAGAAATGATATTGGTTTTTTATTGCAATCTTTTCGAGTGTACCCTAAAAGATACTTTGACAGCTAAAAAATGTGGGGTTTTATCCTCAACACCCTGAGAGAGAGCAGAATCCTTGATTTATACCGCTGAGCAAGACGACGAGCATCTCCGACCTTTTCGTATTGGACTCCCTCACCCGGGTGCTCTGCCTGTTTGCTAAACCAATTAAACCGTTTAAGGAGACTAATCTGGGCGTGGTTCGAGTTTATGTGTCCCCCCTGAAAGATATCCCTGAAAACACAATTTTTACAATGACTGTCTAATTTCACGCGCGCTGATTGGCTCATTTTTATCATCACTAAGAGTACAGACGGATAAAATTTTAATTTATGCAAGCTTTCAAGTTCAACTCTCAGCTGTCAAACATTCAACTTTTCAACCAATGAGATTTCATGGACTTTTTTAAGTAGCCAATCAAAAAGCGAGAAAAGCTATTGACAATGTTCGCGTCATTTTGAATAAAATTCACTTATCTTTGTTTACGACCAGTTTACGCGTTTTTTCCCCTCATTTATTCCCGGCATTTGACCAGTTTGGGGTCTTGTTATTGTAAAAAACAAATTAACATCAGTTTTTTATGCATCTGTCCTCTTATTGATGATAAATTTCGTCATAACATTGTCAAAGTTTATTGCGGAACCACTCGCCTGCGGCTCGTGGTTCCACAGCCATTTTGACAGTGTTATGACGCAGTTTATCATCAACAAGAGGACAGACGCATAAAAAACTGACGTCAATTTGTGAAAGGCTCGCTTAACGCCACTCGATTTTCGGCATTCTGATAGGTTGATCGAATAGGTTCCGTGTATTTTAAGGACAATTTTAGAAGGAAAACGTGCAAAGCAGGTTTGGCTACTTTCAATTACTGGTGAACACCAAGGAAAAGACTTCTTCACGGTACGTAATACGAAAGTCGCTCTAAACAATCTCAACATCCTTAAAATAGCAAATCAAAAGATTACACTAACCGCATCAATTTTTTGATCGAGCATTCTGAAAAACTCAAGTTGAGACTTTGTCATCTGCCTAATAGGGACAAAATGCAGGCGTGGTGAGTATACAATGCGAGATTCAGTAAAGAGCTAGTTCAAACCCCTTGGGGGGGGATACTCCCAGAAAAATCTGGTGGGGGTGTGAGGCCCAATTCCCAAAACCCTTACCCTATTTAAGACCAAAGTCTGTGATTTTCCCTTCCCTATTTATGACCTGACCTAAAATTTGCTACCTTCTTTAAGACCTGATACTTAAATCAACAAACTGTTTCTAAAAAAACCCATACCCTTTGGTGCCCCACATACTTACATAGCCCATGTAAGGTAGTCCCTCCACCCACCCCCACTCCCGGCGGTTAAAACCAAGTCCAAACCAGGAACAAAACTTAGTAATTAGTAGCAGTAATGGTATGAACAAATGGAGTTCTTTGTTGGGATGGGGCAGGGCTCTCATAAATAAGTGATGGTCTTAGCTAAAGGTCAGTTTACAAGTTAAACCAGGGTGCAAAGATGGTAAATTATAAATACAACACAGCATCATAATAACAGGTAAATTGAGCACGTCCCTCTCCCATCGGTAACGTATAGGGTCTCCTCCTCCTTCCCTGGGAAGAATATGTATTGAACAGAATCCTATTAATGAGCTTATCAGTAGTAAAGTTTAGGTACATTCTTAAACAGAAGATGGTCTATATTCACTCATGGGAGGAAAAATTATTGAAATAAATTTAAGCTGCTTACAGGATCTCAGAGTTCAGGAGTTCAGGATCCTACAAGTTTTTGAAGACTTCTGAAAAATTCTTCAAAATAAAGGTCTTCCAGAGTTCTTTACAAGAACTCTGGAAGATCTTTCAAAGTTCCTAAAAACATGCAAGGATCCTTTAAGCCCAATCCTTGGCAAAATCTTGGACCAAAATCTTTGAAGACTGTAGAGATCAGTGAAAGATTATTACAAGGGGATTACATCTGGAGTACTTACACTCTGATTTGGTTAACTGGAACAGGTTTAGGAGTTGTGCAGAAATTATCATTAGGTCTGAAAAAAAAGGGAGAGCAAATGATTATACACACATCAGCAATTTTCAAGTGATGTTTTGCTCCTGATAAACGGGAAATTACTGTAACAATTTGCTACTGCTTAGAAAATAATATTTCTTTGTTCTAGCACCTTGTTGCTCTGAAGGAAAGCGAAGTCCTGCTTGATGGGAAACTAATTTAAATGAAACCACTAAGTGGAGGAAATGACAATTATTTGAAACTTTGTTCAGAAGCCATACCATATATTTATTAAAATCTAAAAAAGGAACTTAAGGCATCTCAGAGTGTTACCTGATTGGTATAGTCTTCTTTGACAATATTCGATCTTCATTCTGGAAAAGAGCACAGTATTGTTACTTATAATTTAACAACACCAGATGTATCCAGCTTCTGCTATAACTACCATATTACAACATGACTTTTTTAGCTCAATTATTATATGTATTTTGTTTTATTTCTGAGGGAAATTAAATCCTGATTCCAAATCTTTCAAAAAAACAAACAAACAAGCAAAACATCAATTGAATTTACCTAATAGCCAGGGACTTGATATTTTTGTATCAATTGTTTTCTTCTCTTAGTAGAGGAAAAAAATTCTGAATACATTCTTTTCTTATCTTTCTGGGCTGGGTTGTTCGAAAGCCGGTTAATGCTAACACAGGATTAAAAGTTAACAGAAGTCTTAATTCTTCTTGCAAAGAATGTTTTTCGCTGCTTATGTTTTGTGTAGTTTGAGATTATTGAGACTAAAAACTGAAGGACAAACAATATATAAACAGAAACCCTCACCACAAAGTTACAAAACTGAAATAAAAATTCTCGCTAATCCTGGGTTAGCTTCATTGGCCTCTGAACAACCCAGCTCAGGGTACTTTGTAGAGGTCTAAGTCTGAAGTCTAAGTCATCAATTGTTTGCCAGATGTCAGTGTGAATTTCTATATTGCTATTTGCCATTGCCCGACCTCCCACCCACTCACCAACCCTAGCCTGGACTTGCCCACTGGACTTGCTTGAGTAAAGTTTGTCAAACTTCTCACTCAGATAATGCAGTTTTTTTGAAACTAATTTAACTATCAATTTACCCTGCAGGACCAAATGGTGTTGGTAAAAATACCAATATATTAAAATTTTGCTTTTTTGGAACATGTCTATTTCGTTTGTGTTTTTTGTTTTGTTACCTACTAGTGGCAGTTTAAGTTAATAACTGAAGGTTGGTCTGTATAATTTTGCTTGGTATGGCTCCCAGCTGAGTGCAAAGAAAAAGAACATTCACAATTTCGACACCCTGAACATTAACAATCTTGTGGTAAATTGTGGAAAATTCTTGAGGAAATACTTTTGATCGTGTTTGGAACAAAAGAGTTTTGCTAATCATGAAGTCAGCAAACCCTGACTGCATGCACTACAGGACTTAACCTGCGTAGCAGGCGTATAAAGGGAAGGGGGTGGGGGAGGAGAAAGAGAATTCGGGGAAAAAAAACGGAGGAGTGGGTGAGGGGGGTGAGGGGAAAAAGGAATGCCTGCTATAAAGACCCCTATGGGTTCATTTCTGCGGTCGTTGGCGGCCGCAAAATTCTGATTGGTTAATCGGACAATAAGACAGGTTTGTGAAGTAATGCAAAAACAACCAAAATGGTGGCTGAAGTGGATATGCTAGCGAGAGCTTTGGCTGATTTGAAGATCATCGTTCATAGTGAATTCAAGTTAAAACCAGAGCAAGAAGTTGCAGTAAAATCTCTTCTAGATGGAAAAGATGTATTAGCGGTGTTGCCCACAGGATACAGCAAAAGCCCCACGTATCAAATGTTTGTTTGTGCCATGGACTTTGAAATGAATGGTAAAGCAACGATTCTGGTGATTTCTCTGTTGGTTAGCATCTGAAAACAAGGCTTTTTTGGAATTAACCTTTCCAGTACTTTTTTGGTTGCATTTACCATCTGTTCCAATAAGCTGTATTTTGGTGTTGCTTCTTTCAGGCATGCTAGTGGTGGGAAGTTGTCTTTTGCATCAATCATCCGAATCCTTGCAGTTTAAATCTTCATTGACTTTTGGGCTGCATACAGCTTGCTCACTAAAACTGTACAGTTCAGCTGCATTTCTTATTTTGTGACCACAAGATCTACAGATCCGCTCTGAAGAGTTTTTGTCTCTCATTAGTGGAAACCCAATCGAACTGCAACAATCAGCTAAAATCAGCCCAACACCTTCTTCTCTGCCCGACAGCGGAAATAGATTTTCAAATGACGCTCTTCCTCCTCCAGAGGTAAAGTTTACTCCACAAAATCTACAGCTGCTGTTTTTTTGAATGTCTATCTTTGGTTTTCTTCCTCTTTTACAAACCTTTGTGGGAGTTGCTGACGTTACACGGCTTGAAGATTTTCTCACAATGCTCGCTGCTATGCTATGCTCTACGCCTTCCAGTGTAAAGTCAGTCATGCAGAAAAGCGTGCGCCTTATTCTGATTGGTCATTGAACTGACAGCTCTGTTAATCCAATTACCATAGAACAGTAGGTGGAGATGCAAAAGAAGCGGCTTTTGTAGCAGGCGTCCTCTTCCCCGAATTCTCTTCCTCCTCCTCCCCTTCCCCTTTACACGCCCGCTACACAGGCTAACAGGACTCAGAGTTGAAGATTATTACCTTATCCTTGTTAATGTCATTTTTTGGTTCCGGAATATCAGGCTCTTTGACTGAGGAAATGCTATTTGATGAATCCTTTCTCTTAGTGTTCAAGGCACTGCTTTCCAGTGAGTGTCTGGGTACATCTGTAATGTGGTGCAAAATATTCACCTTCAACGATTCATTTACTAAATCAGACAGTAGCAGCATGCGTTAAGCTCAGCTATAAAGTATGGTTACAGTGATAAAATGGCAAAAATAGTGGAAAAGCAATATTAGGCATGTCAAAAACTGCTTCAAGCTTTGAATCAAAGTTTAAGGGGTGTAGCAATAAAAATGGAATTTCCGTTAACCTTCCTTGGGGTGGGTATGGATATTTTCTGGAACTACACATTTGATGGACTATATAACTTACATGGTAGGTACCATAAACTGCTCTTAACCAAAGGCTTAACTGTTTGCACTCTTACCAGGTGTATGTACTGTGCAACCATTCTCCTTAGCTGAGTGGGAACTAGAGCTGACCTCTGGGCTTGTAGTCATATGTTTACCAGCAGAACATCCCATAATATTAGCCCACAAGGGGCGAGTCTCTCGCCAAGACCACCCAATGGTGAAAGAGACTTGAACCTTGCTGTATTATTTATCAACAAACTGTAAAGACCAAACAAAATAGACACAAGCGATAAGTTGTGAGTTTTTGATTTTACAGATGAACCCCTATTAAGTGGCCACCTACTAAACAGCCACCGTTATTCTAAAGGTGGCCAGTAATCAAAGTCCCGACGAGGGCCTTTCTATTGTGTTTACCTCTATTAAACGGCTAGCACCCCTTTAACATTATCAGAATACATTTCCATAAGGGTGGCCGTTTAATAGGGGTTGAACTGCATTTACCTGTCATTGAAGCTAAATCTTATAATCTCATAACAGTGGTTATCAATCACACCCAACCTTCAGTGCAAAAACATCTTGACAAAAGCTAAGTTTTGGTGGACGTCAATCATCTCTGCCTCCTTGCCAACTGTATGCAAAATTTACCTGAAAAAGTGAAACCTTGCAGCAGTCCACTCATAAAAATTATCATTTTACTTTCGGTATGTACAGCTAGCTCACTAAATACACTGGCATTAAATATTCCTTGAAATCTATAAATGAAGACGTTTGTCGGGTTTTTCAACAGCCATTCGCATGCATGAATGACCCAGAGAGCAAGCAAATCTACAATACATTATTTCTCCACATATTTTTCTTGGGGCTATGGACTGAACAATACTTAATCCTATAAAACTTATAACTTATTACCTTACAAAATTTTAAGGTTTATACAACGTTTAAGTCTTGTTCAGTCCATAGCCCCAAGACAAATACGTGCAGAAACAATTATTTGTTTGCATGTAGATTTGCTTGCTCTCGGGTTCATTCATGCATGCGAAGGGCCGTTGAGAAACCTGATTGCGACCTGCCTATCTTCAGTCATAAATTTCAAGGAATATTCAATGCTAATGTATTTAGTGAGCTAGCCATGCAAACTGAAAGTAAAATGATCATTTTTACGAGTGAACGGCTGCAAAATGTTTTTTTTGGTAAATTTTGCATACAGTTGGCAAGGAGGCAGAGATAACTGGCATCCACCAAAACTTGGGTTTTGTCTAGACGCTTTTGCGCTGAAGGTCGTGTGTGATTGATAACCACTGTAAAGATATTATCACTCAGAGCAGATCAGGTTTAGTAATGAGAAAAGTCTTCAAACACAGATTTATTACAAGCCAGCTTCAAAATTTTCAACATACACTTTCAAGGGAAGCCTAGGTGCTTACTTGCTTGAACCTCAACTAGTTATTAGACAAGTTGATTCAGGTTCTTTCAAATTTTTGTGCACTGGACCACTGGTCAAAATAGTAATTTACAACACCCTTAGTAGCCATAAGCAATGTCAAAGGATCTTGAATCATGACTTTTTTAGTTTAGTGTTTTGGGGAGGCCACACTTTTAACTCTCTTGTAATGATCAGAGATTTTTTTTTCTCTATAATGTTTGTTAAAGTGCATATGACATGAAAAATATTTTCTTCTTATTTGAAAGACCTTTCAAAATACAGAAGAATGGGGTTTTTCTTTTTGAAAGATCTTTTTTCATTTTAGAGATATTAATGTTTTTCTATTACACAAATTAGATCAGTGATGACGTCATATTGTTTGCAACTAAAAATGGTAAAATACTGTATGAACAATATCTCTAGGAATATTGAAGCAGTGTTCTTGAAACTTTACACCACAAATGTACATCACAAAAGAAACAAAATGACACCCTTAGGCTGAACATTGCCATAGGAACTCTTTCAGCTCCACTCTCTTTCTGTCAAAAAACCAAATATTCCCATTTGCAACCTCCAAAGTGAGACAAAGGGTCCTACTTGGAACAGACATAGTTCCCATATTGTCTTGACTCCCATCATCAGATTTGGTGGGGTACATGGTTCTTGGTTTAAGACAAAAACTGGGAATTTCAGTTTTTATTAAGACAGCACCAGCGGCAAAACTGTTGTCATGGCAACAGCACTAAGGGTGTCATTTTGTTTCTTTTGTGATGTACGTTTGTGGTGCCAAGTTTCAAGAACACTGCTTCAATATTTCCAGAGATATTGTTTATTCAGTATTTTACCATTTTTAGTTGCAAACAATATAACATCATCACTGATCTAGTTTACGTAATAGGAAAACATCAATATCTCTAAAACGAAAAAAAGATATTTCAAAAAGAAAAATGCCATTCTTCTGTATTTTGAAAGGCCTTTCAAATAAGCAGATATTATTTTTCATGTCATGGGCACTTTAAGTCTACAACCTTCATCTGTTAACACTTGAAGAATACAAATAAAAATGAAGAACCAAAATGATTGACCAAGTGCTCAGAGGGGACTGAACAACAAATTGAT
Organism: Orbicella franksi; assembly: GCF_964199315.1. Lineage (NCBI taxonomy): Eukaryota > Metazoa > Cnidaria > Anthozoa > Scleractinia > Merulinidae > Orbicella > Orbicella franksi. Next base: position 16,324,244 of record NC_138145.1, on the reverse strand, counting down.
GATGATTTTTCCTCCAAATCTGTCATAATGACCCTTCTACAAAATTCTAGGAATTAAAAAATGGTCAACATTAAAGATTCATGCAAAACAAAGTCTAAATCTGAAAGACAAATTATGCACAAAACAGAATAAATACTTAGCTATTAGTACCTATATTAGAAGATAACTTCTACAGTGTACATTTGCATGCATTCGACTACTTTCTCCTAAATATTCCACCCTATTTTCCCTCTAAAGCTGAGTTACCAAATTATTATTTAATATTGCTCTCATTGGGAGTAACTGACCCTTATAAATATATATTTTGGCATTATTCATAGCAATGGAAAACTTTTTTCTTATATATTTAGAAGTGAGGTCACACAGGCTCGAATTTGACTCAGCTCTTCCTCACCGGTTTCTTTACCTGTGACTTGATTATTCGCCAAACTACTTATAGAAATAGTTTGCAAATCACTTGTGTATCGCATGCTTATTAATTTCAAAATGCAAAATTTAAAACCGCTAACCATATATCTTTGGAATGCTGATAACATTTACATATTGGCTAGGAACCTACAAAGTTGCTGCCTGCAAGTGTAGTAGTAAATTTACACAAACTTGCATTTTAAAGCTAAGCATATTGAAGTTGCATCATCCATTGCTTTTACTTGAACCTGACAGCTTGATAATGATGACAAATCAGGAAGATATTGGGAAACCTAAGGCAAACAATTTATCAGTAACAAAGACATTAACGACAGGGCTTCTTACACCTTCCCATGTTTAATGACAGTTGCAGCTGTTTTGGATTATTCAACAATGCACTGTTCAACATTAATGTCAATAAACTTAAAGGGAACATTTTTATTTTCATATTAGAAGCTGGGTTCAAAGCTGCTCTCCCCAAAGTGTAAAAAATCCTTGATCATATTTTTATTGGGTGTTAAAAAGCTTTTTAAACATTTTCAATTTAAGATGTGTAGAAAGTTATTTGTTCTGAATTTGATGCAGTTATGAATCAAAAGATATTAAATAAAAATAATTCTTATCAGAAGTGAAGAGCAGAGAGTGGGACATAGTTTTGAGGTCTGTATATCATAAAGCAAAGCAAATTCAAACCGTATTACTCTCTCAGACACTGGTATAACATTGTGGGTTATCAAGTCCCACAGCAACCACAAAGTCAGGTGACTTACACCATTCAGCCACACTGCAGACTATACCTTGAACAAAAACAAAAAAGCCACCTCTTTCACGCTTGCCTGTATGTTATCAATTGAAAATCAGGAAGCCATTAACAGCTTTGCTCTCTTTAGTGCATTAAAAAGTTATTTCTCACAGGAAACTTATCTTCCTGTTCCTGTTGTAAAATCCAAATCTTTCCAAATCTTTCTAAAATCTTACATTTTAAAAGCAAAATATAATGGCATGTTGATAGCTAGCTAACTCAAGAATAACAAGATCCTCAACATCATCAGTGTAGTTTTAATAGATACTCGTTGTGAGTATAACAAAAAGTAAAATTTTACCCTTTGACCTCTGTATAAGTTGTTTAGAGGGCAAAATAAAGGAAGTCTCCATAACAAATCCTCTTTTTATCCCACCTTTGCTGATTTCTATTAAGCAGCCAGCTTGAAAGAAGGTCTTTTAATGGACATTTTTATGGTAACCACACCTCTGATTAGATAACAGTAACAATATTTAATAACAATTTTGCCCCATTCTACAGTGCCTTCAATAAAAACAAGTCTATAACAGGGTTTACTCTTCAAACAAGAATTCCCTAGAGGTCCCTAGATGAAAATCAGCATTACTGGTGATTATCACATTTGCAAAGCCATGCAGGTTATCTAGTGTGTGTCCCAGATACAGCCTAAATCTCCTGGATAAGTTGACAGATATGATGCAAAATACTTTGCCACTGGTTTTGGTCAAATTTCGATACATTTTGAGATTTACTTTGGATAAAACCTAGACGACCACACCACATGGGCAATTACTTGGATTTGAATTTTCTCCATCTGGGCATAATATTATTAAGACATTACGTTCTTGGTGTTTATCCCACTCTCCTTGGAGGGGCATTGGGAGGTGCAAAACACCAATATAGTGTAAGAAAAATACTTAGCAAGGTTAATATCACAATGGCACAGTAAGCCTGCATATCTGGCAGTTTTGTGGGTACCATTCAATCTACAGCTAGGTAGAATCTAGAAGCATCTAGAGTTACTTTTGGCTGTCTCCTGCAACTCTTATGAAAAAACTGAAAAAACTTATGCTCCTTTCATGCTCTTCAAACTTCCCGTATGCATCAGAACTCAGTAATGCATACTAAACAATGTCAAAATGTTCACTGCTTTTATTTAGTTTAATTACGTCAACTCTCTGAAATGGTCACCTCTCTAAAATGGCCACTTCAATTGTCCAGGTAGACAGTCTGTTAATTCACAAATTGGCCACCTCTCCACAACAGTATCCCAATTGCTGAAAATACCCCTTAACAAGGGCCAGTCAATCAACAACTAATGAATTGTGTACACAAAACACCATTTTTTGTAGCAAAATCTGAACATGAGAAGACTTGGACACACATATTATTTATTTCATTTATTTCATACATTCAGAAGATTTCCAGTCCATACTGCGCAGTCTCAGCACCCTAATGTTTATAAACATTTTAAGTCTCACTCGATGGAATGCGAATTGATGTTACTCGTTACGAACCACGTACCTTATCTTTGAGGCCTTTCAAATTCTTTTTCCAACAGCTTCATTGATTTGTACAGCTGCGAAGTTGTTTCATCAAGTGATATGAGAAAGAATGAGGCATAAAGCTTTGACTGCTTCGCATCCATAATGGTAGGACTTCGTTTTGCAACTTTTAAGTTTACTTCATGTAAGAAGTTGCAAAATGTTTACATTTTGTGATGTCTTGCATGAAACAAAACAAAAATATGCAAAGAAACTCTCGAGAGTGTGCAGTATGGACTGGAAATCATCTTTTAAGCCGAAGAACTCTACAGTTTTTAGACTGAGTTTTCTATGTTATGTAAATAGTATAATACAGTTGTATTACACAAAAAGAACTTAAAAATATTCTGAATTACTCCAAGGGTAGAAAAAAGTGAAGTAACCTTAACACAATAAAATATGATTAAATTCAATGAAACATGCTGATTGGTCAGAACAAATTCATATGTAAATTTAAAATATATTTGCCAAACATCTCCATAGAAACAAATTGTGAAATACATTTTTTTTTCAATGAATTGTACCTTGACAGCTGCTTTGTAAATTATTGAAGTCAAATTGAACGTAAAACAAATTATTTTAACCCTTTTATCATAAACCTGCATAAACAAACCACAACAACTATTTTCTAAATCTTTGCCACTTTCTTAATTTCTAACACGAAAGAAGCGATAAAAGTCATGTCCAGGAAAAAAAATTGTACGAATAAATAATTCCTCTTAGCTAGGAAGGCTATAGAAAATTTATTTGGAGTGGTAGGGAGAGTTTCAGTATTGATGGACACGGCTAAGGAGTGAGGACAAATCCAACATCGTTCAATTAGAAAACATTTTGACATACAATATTGAACTGTACGACCAAGTTTTTCTGTCACTGAACGGGTGACTGATAAAGAGACAAAATTTATCGTGTTAAAATTTTTACAACAACTTTCGAAAATTACTGGTTATAAACTTCACACCGCGATACATTGATAAGAAGACTCATTTTGCTCGATGAGTGCAGGAGAGTCAAAATACGTTTTGTTTTTGACATCTATCATTCTGGAACGTTACGAAAACATTGAAAGTGTTTAAAATAGCGCCACTGAAAAGTAAAATGGATGTATTCATTGAAATAAACCACGGTTATTGCCCACCACGCGAAAATTTCGTAACATCAATGCTATGTATACTCAATGACTATGCATAATCGCTTCTTACTACATAAATCTTAATCAGCGCGAACATGTTCCGAAACAACAACCCTTTTATTGCGATTCCATGCCAAAAAAAAATACCTAACGCTCACAAAAAACTACGTACATAGCCTTACAGCTCTCGTGACGATAGTGAAAGCCGAGTTTTCGACGGTTCTCAAGCAAGGGAACTCAACAGAGCGGCAAAACTAGCTTACAATAACATTAACCTCAGCAGCTGGGCAGCTGCGCATAGTAGCTCGATGCGCTTTGCTCGTGTCGCTCAATGATGGCGAAAAAGAAAGTAAAACTCAATTAGCGCCAAGCGTAAAGGTGTGTTCCCTGGTGAGTTTTTCAATTCTCACTGGCCATGTTCGCTTGTGTCTGGTAATCCCTCCACAAACAACGTCAAAACAAAAGGAACTCACACTGTTCACAGAAAACGGATTACTGACTATGCAAATGACCAACATAAAGTTCTTGTAGTTCAATAATCTTCTCATATTTTGCGAACAATTCAGTTCAGTTTGTCAATGTTCAAGTCCGCAAATTTTCACGCCAAGAGCGACATTCCGGTTAAAGATTGAAGACAGGAACAGTCTATAAGATGTACCAATTTAAATCATTAAAAAAAATTACTCGACAGCAAGCCAGCGCGATTCGCTAAGCTGAATATCGATTCACTCGATGTGCTTGTTTTCAACCAGACCAAGCGAATGATAAATAATTTTAGAAAACAACACGCAGCTTACCTCAGTGATGAATCAGCATCTATTTCACGACAATCATTTGCGAGAGACCCAAGTTTAAAGTAAGTTCAAGATCAACCAACGACCTGTGCATTGCTTCATCTACATGTATTATAACGAGAACTTCGCGCCGACAGCCAGCTCTAAGCAACTTCTTCACATTGCCACACACTGAAAAATACGAATCATCGAAATATTTCACTTCTAAACACAGTAAGCACAAAGTACTACCGAGCGAGAGAACAGCGTACAAACGTTCGAACTATCTATCGATGTAAGAAATGAATCTGTCTGCATTAGAGCGAACCCTTTGATCATAACACTTTATATTCTCACCAATAAAACGTGGCCAACAGAACTCACGAACAGCCAGCAATCTCAGGAATTTGTACTCAGCCGCTCTGTGCTGTCCACTGTCAAAAGAATATCTTGTCCAGGAAAGATGCAGTTATTTTTACGCGGCTTTAATGCTTGTGAAACGAGAGCATTAGTCCTGTGGGAAGGTTGCCCGGTTTATGTGTTTTTCTGATACTGGACCAAGTTTGTGACGTTGCCACGGAGAACGGAAGAAGGAATGAGTGACGGGATATGGCCCCTGCCACCTCCGCCCGGGAATCATTTGCGACTCGTTTCCCGCCCCCACCGGAAATAAATCTTAGAAAATTGTACTTCTTTCAGCTTCTTTTTAGGCTGAAATTTTTTTTAGTTATACCAACAGCGTCTACAGGCCCTTTAGCAGACATCAGCTATACAGAAATGTTTCTTGTACTATCTTTTCAGCTTTTCAATACAGAAAACATTGACTACACTCATTTCCAGCGGAAGACAATTGACTGTCTTCAGCGGGTTTCCGATCATGTAATAAACAAAACTAACAAGAAAGTATGAAGTTTTACATGGCAACAGCGACACATCTCAAAAGAAACAAAACGCTAGACATGAATCTGTCTTTGTTTTAGGTTGCAAAAAAAGGCCATATGATCCACGCAACCTGCTCCATAACAAGAATCCCCTAGGAGTATTGCCACTTTCCCGCGATGGGTAGCCGATCCACATGAAGCTTTGTATGTTTTCAGGTGGACAAATGAACATTCACGAAACACTGTCCACCGAATGTTAAAGACGTAATAAGCATTAACCCGGTGGGGACAAGTTGTCAAAGAAGGGATGCGAGCAGATGCGAGGGAGAGGATTACACATTAGTTAAAAAGGATTCTCTGTTACGTAGGTAAAGGATCTGTCGATCGAAGTCTACAAGGAGTATGAAAAAACTATACACTTAGTCAAGTCCGACACACACACCCGATCTGTTGAGTCCTACATCTGTACGTTTTTGACGGCACCAAGCGCACACACAGTCACATGAGAGGAAATTGAATTCTTAGGAGCTGGGGAGTTAACTGTGCCAAAAATATGCGCCTCAGGATCATCTAACGTTATAGGGGCTTCGTTTGCTAATTTTTTTGGGGGAAAATTTCTTTTGCGCCGGTTCAGTCAAGAATAAATATGTTGTGTGAAAAGGTAAGGAACATACAACAGTCATACAATTCTAGGAATGAGAAAAATGCACGTGTAATACTCAACCCAAAACAAGCTAACAACGAACACTACCTGGACAGTTGGCTATGAAATAAATCAATGATTATGCATGAAGTCGTCCATTTCAACCTCGGAATCAGAAACATAAGAAATCTTAGGTTTGTTGCGTAGCTGAGATGTCATCATTGAAAGCATTTCTTTATTTATTTGTGTCTATTACGCATACTTCCCGGCCTCGTGCACAGGATGTCGTCGCGTGGGCGGAGGTCTCTCATCCGTCAAGATTAATAAGATTGAAAAGAAGAAGGCTTCCGAAATAGGTGCTAAACAGACAAAATACGTTTTCGAGTGACACCTGAAGGCTTTTAATCGACACCTTTTATTTTCGTTTTTTAGGTGCCAAGCGATACATCTATTGGACATTTTAGTGTGTGGTACATATATTTATTTCGAATCTGAGTCCTTTTATGGGGCGAGCAAAATGGACACCTATACTACCCACCAAAGTGTTTGGTTAGATATTTCATATCCAACGATTTTTTTCCCCGAAATGCTAATTTTGAATCTTTTTTGTCGCTTTCACGCAGTTAAAAGGAATTACAAAAGTCATAAAAGAGAAAACACGTCCCAATGTAAAATTCTCATTGTACCTGAAGAAGACTGGTTTGGCCAGCCGAAATATATTACACCTTCAAAAAAATCATTCTACGTTGTGTCGGTTTCTGCTTTTGAATTCCTCAGAAAAGGACTGCAAAAACACTGAGCTAATCCAGGATTAGCAAGAATTTTGATTTCATATTTGTAACCTTTCGGTGAGGTTTTCTGTTTATATTTTTTGTCCTACAGTTTTGAGCTGGAATGAGTAATCTCACATAGGCAGTGAAAAACACTTTTAAACAAGAGAAATGAATACTTCGGTTTACTTTTAATCCTGGGTTAGCACAGTTAACCGGCTTTCGAACAACCCGGCCCAGGGCTCGTTTCTCGAAGTTCCCGAAAATTTTTCGCACCCGGAAAGCCGCAGCAAAATTTCAAACCTTATGATTACGGAGCTGTTTTATTCACATGTTCTTAATATGAACAGAAGTTCCCTTCATACAAGGAGTTTCAGGCGTACACACCTCTCTGTTTTTAGATACAGATAAACTAAAAATGGCTTTGCGAGCCCGAAAAGTTTCCGGGCCTTTCGAGAAACGGGCCCCTAGGGCGGAAGTATAGCCTGTTCCACCGAGGCTCTCGCTCAGTGGGTATGATCAAGCAAGCGGGCTACAGAAAAACGAGCAGGGTCAGGAAGAGAGAAGAAGAAGGCTTCCTTCCCTTGTTTTCATTTCACCTGATCGTTAGTTAAGTGAAAGTCGGATATTTTTCAGTGATTGCTTTTGTATATTGTTAATTGGAATGCATGTAAACTTTCTTAACTTCCTTTCCAATACGTTGGTATCATGAATAACCTGTGGTCCTACTATAGTCGAACCCCTATTAAGCGGCCAACTTTTAAACGGCCACCCCTATTAGGCAGCCAGAAATCAAAGTCCCGATGAGATTTTTTTCTTTTGACTTAAGTATCGTGATATCACCGTTAAAGCATTATTGAAAAGGCCTCCAAAGCCAGACTGATCAATTATTACAATTAACTTACCCTATTTGCATGTGTCATAACCTAAACATTAAATTTGATTCTTACAGCTCTGTTGGGATAGCTAGATAAAGAAAAAGAAGGCAGAGGACCGACGATGTAATTTTTGCTCTGGTAGTTCCTAGTTAGGCAGAGCCTGTCTATAACTTGATGGAAGCACCAGTGGCATCGATATTGCGAACCATGTTAGAAAAGGTTGGCAAAAACAACCTGAGGCTGAGATCCCGTTCTGGTGACACTGCCATATCGAGACTCGAGATGGAAGCAACTAGTCATAGTACTCTAAGCATCCGTGCGGTGATGCCATATCAAGGGAAGGTCCATCCATACTTTGGTAACATCAGAATCCGCTACTGCTCTTAAGATTGAAGGGAGTGAGACGCTGGTACAGTAGACTGCAAATACATGAACAACCACTCATTGCTCCGGATCATATTAATATTATTGACTATAGCTGTTCGTTAAAAAATAAATAAATAAATTAATTAATTAATTAATTAATTAAGATAAATAACCTTTATTCACACTCGGCAGTGTGAAGTATAAAGTGTGTTTTTTTTTTTCAAACTAAGAAGCTACAGGAATAGCCGGTAAACAGTAACAGACTACTTATTCCGGTTTGCTCTCTTGAGTGTCACTGGCATCAGTCGTCAATGCCAGGCGTAAAGTAGCTTATACAACAGACCATGAGAATAACCAGTGTGAAAGGAAGGAAAATCACTCCAATCACCACATAAAACAAAACAAGTATTGCTACTTCAAAACGACTCTTGTCATAAGGACAACTCCACCGGGTGCATTTTTTCCTCACGACTACGTCATCCACAATGACAGCAGTGGCCTGTATACTTTCCTGGCCCATGGAGGGTGCTGACACGACATTCGGCACTTCAACGTCTACAGTGACCACCTCAGTCACGTGGTGCATCTGCTGTAGGCTTTGAGTGGTATCCAGGCTCACCTCGGGACCACTAATTGCGTTGTCGGTTCCCGTACCGCCGCTCCCACCGATTCCCGTAGCAGCATCCGAAGCAATTGTCGACAGGAAGTACTCGCCGCGAAGGCTGCTGCCTGCTGTGGAGGTCTCATAGACGGCAACTCTTAAGTCGACAATAGTGCGAGAAGTGCTTGAGGCCGCCAAATCTACTTCTTGAAAGCTCTCTTTTTCTTCTCCATGCTCTCCTGATCGACCCGGGCAACTGTTGTCCCTGTAATTCGATAACAAGAGTGGCGATCAGTTAGCTGTCAGTTTTCACGCACTTGCATTAATATTTTGTCCTGTCGCTAAGTTTAAATTGCGAAATTAAGTTGCCAAATTATTAACATTGATTCACATTTGTATTTTTTTTTATTCACTTTTAAACGGAAAGTTTTCTGCACCACAACACAAAACGAAATACTTAGCCTCTACGTTTCCATATTCAGTATCTGCGAAAATATCAATATCGTTATCTCTGGTAAACTCCTTGTCCCATCAAAAAAAAAGCTTAGATTAAGACTTAAACTCCACCCCTCCCCCGAATTTGTATTTAATGATTCTTTAGTGACCATTTTCTCACTAAAATATTCCTAGATAAGATCCTTGTCACATTTCAGGGATTTTAACATCGGATCAATCGGGGTAATAAACTTTGGCCCAGAAGTTAGCAAAAAAGTATTGATCAGTTTATTCAAACTTATGCTACCTAGTCGTATAGAAACATTTCTTAACTTAAGGGTCTTTAAAAATCGTATACAATCTGTACAAAATGGTATATAATCCGGTCACCAAAGGGCCACAAAAATCTGGCCGTATTAACGGAGTGGTTGTATCAAAGGGGTTCTTTAAATAAGAATGTGACTGACTGAGCTTTCGGGCCAGAAGAAAGCCGCTGTAATAACGAGGTGGACGTATCAATGAATGGGGTGGTCGTAAGGCGGGGTTAATTCTATGAAAGTTTAAATGTAAAACAATATGCATTCCTACATTATAATTAAAAGCCTATGTTACTATTAGAATTAAGTATTAATCCATCTGCTATAGTTAATAAGTTTTTTAACATATGGGATCTTCTTAGAAAAGCACAGTAGTGCTTGCTAAGATCTCCAGCCATTATTTTGTGATATTCTGCAACAGATTTATGCCAATTTGTGTAATTAAAATATAATAGTCAAATAAAAAAGTAAATGAAAAGAAAAAGAAATTAAAGAACTTGAATTTTCCATTATGCAATAACAGGTGGTGAAGAAACTTTTATTTTTGATTCGTCTCAATTAGCTAAAAATCAAAATCAATCAATTCATTGCACAAAATAAACAGTTTAAAGTTAACAAGACATCTTTTTACCTTCATGTTTGGAGGACGATTTCAGCTAAATGCTCGAAAAACAACGCTAGAAACGTTAATAAATGGTTACCTTTCGCGCCCGCGTTCACCGAGAATGTATCGCGGATACGCACCGATTTAACAGCGATTAAAAAGAGCCATTAAGGTGTCTCCATAGGGTAATCATTTATGGGGTTGCGCGCGCAAGTGTTATGTTTTGAATGCTGTTTTTGCATTCGCTCTCTCACCTAGTCCTCTCAAACTTATTACATGTAATAAGCAATGATTAAATAGCATTTTGCTATCATCTCTGTTAAAATCTGGGGATTTAGTCTTGAATTGTAAATGCCCAAACAAATGTGTTTTTTACTGTGATTTTCATGAATTTCCTTCGGTGAAATCTTCCAAAATTTTACATCACATCGCTTCCAGTGGGATATACATTGTGAACACGAAAAAAGTAGGGTTTGTAACGGCAGTTTTTTCGATATTTTCAACTTCATGTCTTTTACCGCTGCGAAAAATCTGGTCTTATAGATTTCCCTGAAAAACGAGCTTCGACTAAAGTAAAATATTTACTACCAATCTGCCAAATTTAACGGAATTTCACCGAAGGAAACGCGAGAAAATTCACTGTCAGTTTTGCTTTTTTGCGCTCATATTGACGTAATAAAATATCGAAAAAGACTGACGTTTTCCTTTGAGCGCGCGCAGATTACTTCCTCAGCGCTCGTGCGATCGTAAAACTATAGGGAGCCACCTTAAGATATTTACTTTATTGAACTAGCGCGAAATCCGTATTGGAGAATAATGGTCTCGTTCTTTTTTTTTGTAGTATCATGGACCCTTCCTGTGGCTCGGTCCATAAAACCTGCAAAAAAAAAACGGAAAACGGAAAACGCGATCAACATTACTCCTATACGGACCTCACGCTAGTTCAATAACACATCAGTTGTACGCTCGAGGATAAAATAAGTTTCGTCTCACCAATTATCCTCGCAATCTTCGCCAAAATCCGTTTCTCCAACAATTATCGCTTCCTCTAATTCGACCCTGTTCAAAAACATTACAAAGATGACTTTTTACGAAGGATATGGTTATAATCTTAAAAATTATTTTTATTGACATCATTTTAATGAAAATGTCGACTTCTGGGAATGTTGCATTCCTCAGGTGTGAGAAATACGTTGGCTGCAAAAGGAACGTAGAGTTTTATTTGCTATTTTTGAATTAAAAATTCCTCATGTATTTTCAAAAGACGGCTTGCTTATGGATGAAGTATGAAAGAAGGAGCAAAGAATTTGGTTTACTTAAGAATATAAACTAGAGTGTCATAATCTATGCTTCAAGGATATTAGCGAGTTTGGCTCCGTACATGTTGCAGAAAAACAACTAATTCAAGCTACAGGTTAATTTAAAGATTTTTGAACTCATACGGCTATAGCATTGAATTCTACCCAACAGCCCCGTGAACACATGCTTGTAAACGAGTTACCCGTCCATGTTGAGCTCCATGTTCTCTTGAACCGGGTCACTAGTCCTTTCTGATTGAACCTCATCAGCTGGCCAAACTCTTCCACTTCCACGATAGAGAATCTTAAACGGTAGCGACATGACCGTACCCCATCAATAGTATGTCTGGAAATCTCCTTTCTCGAGTAAAAGTCGTATTTTGAAATAAATAACTCGTTTTGAACTGTGCCGTCGTTGAGAGGCGCCTCTCGCTATCTTTGCGATTATTGGTTCATAAGCGGTACAGTAAAGGTTACCATGGTGATTAATTGCAGCAATATTTTGGGCGTGATCTTGTCTTTGAGATGATTGGTCGACAGCACTTCCGTCAATGATTGCCATAGAGATTGGGTTTTGGCTGCTATGCGCGCCGTTTTTACGTCGTGACGTTCAAAATGAGCGGTCGATAACGATTGTGACGAAGGGCTCCATAATTAATGAATTCTATAAAGTTCATCTGGCTAACTCGTCTATGACGCTTGAAGTAGCATAAGCATTATTTTCAACCAAAAAACCCCTGCGTTTTACTGAAATCGAGATCTATCTTAGCCAACACCTGGTGAATTCCGATAGTCGGTAGAAAAATGTACAAAGTTATTCTAACAATTTTGCATTCGAAGGATATCTAAAAGCACTTTATCTTCCCTCTGGAATGTCTCCTACAGCATAGCGCTAACCACTAACTGTTAACTTCTTCCAGCTGAAAAACTAGCTGTAATCTGTCAAAAAATACCGAAATGCAACCGTAAACATGTACCTGCAGATGGCGTAGTGCGCGCGCAAGACAAGTGCGAGATACGCAAATGTTTTACTTACTGAGGAGGTGACAAGAAAAAATGTAACGGGCACCGTAATTAAAAAGTTTCAAAAAGGATCAATAACTTTAAAAAACGCGAGGTTGCTCCTACATTTTATGTTATGAAATGGAAGTGGCAAGCCTATTCAGCACGTGATTAGTTCCTGGTTGCGAGTAAAAGGTATTTAGACTGTATTTTAGCTGAACCAGAGGAAGGCTGTCAGAGACGCTAAAAGCATACAAAGAATGGTTTTTATGTTACCATTTCCTATATAGTTTTCAGATCTTTATAAATGTGTTTGCTTTTCTGTACGTAAAGGCGAATTCTAAGGAAATCTGTGACGAAATATCCGGCTCTCTTTCTATTTTCAGAAAAATGCTGATGTTAACATTTTTTGTTGAAATTCAAGGCTAATTATTTCGAAGAAATGCGTGGCTACCCCCTTTTTTCTTTGTGAATTCCAATAGCCCTTATAAAGATCCACTTTTTCCGCGCGGTCCTAACCTGGCCTAAAAACCTTTGTATTTAGTAGGCACCGTCCTTAACAACTTCATTACTGTCCTGCACGTATGGACCTTTTATCCATTACTCGTTCAGTCACATTTGTGAACCGCTTTCTTGGAGTCATTTGCTCTAAATTCGTCAAAAATACTCCACTGCATCGCATTGTCAACTATCTTCTGTGCGTGTCTGGAAATGTGGTAAAACACGGTCTCTTGTGATTGATATGCCACATCACAATTAACGCGGGGTAGGGCAAATAAAATTTGTATATATCTAGTGAGGGAAACTATTCAAGGCATAACTTCTTTCTAAAACCGAAACTTGGTTACTTTTAATAACTTTTTAACCTTGATTATCGTGGTTTCGCTTTGAAGACATTAGAACTTTTTTGGTTCTCGAGACTAGGACTGAAAAAGTTACCAGTCGCAAAAATCGTTCAAAAGTTCCAACAACAGTAGAGTTCATCACTAACTTGGCTGCTTTGCTGATCATAAAACTCTACGTGTAAAAAAAGTTTTTTTATGGGAATATCAAGGCCGAGGTTAACCAAATTTTAATGACATGCTAAGAAGACAGTAACACTCCAGGACTCTGGTAAAATGTTAAACTTGCGTCAATACAGTCCAATAAATAATTTATTTTAGGGACAACATAACTGTAGAACAGCTTCAGCTTCTGGTTGCTGTACTTTTTCATTGAATAGTACAGTGTACTGGAAGTTATTACAAAGCGGATACTGAAAACTTCAATGATTGGAAACGGACATCTCAAGACTGGCATTTCAGAATCAACTGGCAAAAAACTGCAACGACTTTCAGCCCAGTCCGAAAATTAGACATTCCTTCAAAACGAGAAGCTTATCAAACTGTCAAGCTTTCAAGACATTTCGCCACAAACTTCTAATACCCAAATACCAAACAAACGGGGGCTTAAATTTTGTACATACAAAGTTATCAGACTTCATTAAGAGCAAAGTGACCTTATCATTTGCTTTAATTTACAATGCTGATTTCAAAGATCGTATTATTCATACAGTTAAATTAAGTGCGGGATCTTTGCTACAGATTATGTTCTGCATGAAAAAACTAGAAATCTTCCTTGGACTAATAGAAAAGAATATTTTCTAAATGCCTGCAAATAGCGGATTACAAAGAACCCTTTCCTTGCTCCCTATTTTCTCAAATAAGAAGTGGAAAATAAAAGCCATGAAATCTGTACAAAGGGCAGAGCTGAGGGGTTTCCCATTGTTTTCTTTTTTTACTGAAGTAAAAACGTTTTAGCTTTAGATCTACTGAGTTTCAACATATTTCTTCCAAAAATGCGTGCAGTATGTTCTAGGTAATCAAGTTCAAACAGAATTCTTCTCATTCTTGGTTGCTTTTCCTCCGTGAGATTTCTTATTACCCTAGTCCAGCTTTCTCTTTTATCAAAAAAAAAAGTCCGAGACCAGGTCAGTCCTTATTACTTTATTACACAATTTGCAGTCATGGTGACTGACCTGAAAAATAGTCAAAGTTGTATGACCATCAGTGTTAGAACTAATATGAACTACAGCGTTTGCTATTATTCAGGGGCAACCAATGACCGTTTTCTCTCAAATGCTTTTAAACGCTGTTTTAGGCTATCTGGAGTACTTTTAAAGTTCTGTAGGTTAATTTTAGGTTGCGCTAAAAATTTTTACCTGCTCTGTTATTCTAGGGGAACTTGAGTATTCTCAAATTTATTAGGGCTTTTTTGTCCATTCCCCGAAAACCTTAGGTCTTATCACCTTTCTGACAGTAATAGCTGACCTTTTTTCAGTACCCAAAACGACAGTTTTTACAATCCGAAAACAACAGACATTAAATTTCTCATATCACGAAAGTTGGAGGTGACAATTCCCTTCAGAAAATCAGAGGGGATTAAAGGCCTTCGAAATAGATAATTTACCAAAACGATCCGTTGGGTGCCCCTGATTATTTTTGTTTTAAGTCTCTCATGTTGTTGATGTGGCAGTAAGATCTGGCATTTTGTCTTTAGTATGGATGTTTACTGGTAGTACAGCTCTAAGTTCATTCCATCGTGAATTTCATCTGAAGTGGTAAATCAAGGAAAAGTGCTGTGTAATGTTTAATGCAAAATGCTGTCAAGTTATCTAACATAGAGCTGATCAGTATTGTCTGTTCCCATAAGAAGATTTAGTTCACAACACCAGAGCCTACCCTGGTTTTCAAACCATGGAGTGACAAGGACTTTCTACACCCCATACTCCTCCTTGATGGAAAGCTAGTCCACTGCAGGTTACTGCTTCCCCAGAATTTAATCAGGCTTTGCCAAAAGTTCACCAGCACCTGTTCACGCTTCTGTGTGGAGAGAGGTGGTGTGAGAGTTAAGTCTCTTGCCCAAGAATACATTTGCAAAGACACTGGTCAGTGATCACACTTAGTCCAACGCATCAATGTTTGACCACAGAGCTAACAAAAAGAACTGAGTGTTACGTGTTGAAAATCATGCACAAAATAGCACAAGGAAAGTAGTCTCATGTGACTGTATTTTGAGCTTAATTGAAATTTGTAAAATCAAGTCAATCTTGCTATTACAAATCACTATATGCAATCAAACTAATAACTTATAATCATAAGCATAAAGCATCATGGAGTCATGTTAAGTGTGTGTTGAAATCCTATCCAGTGGCGATAGTTGTTCAATGATGATTTTGGAAAGTGAGGCTGAAGCTTTCCAGATAAGGTACAAAATACCACTAGTGGTTAACACCATTTCAACAGATGAGTTTGACTTTAATCAACAAGATTTATTTGCACTGCAATATTGTACAGTGCACTAAGCTGGAAATACTGTCTTGATCAAAAGAGACCTCTTGTTAGAATAGCGATGATCTTTTATCAAAGGATACAATCCTCAAGTGTAATGTGATCTTTAAAAATGGTATACCTGCAGAAAAGGACAGATGTGGTACAGGTTATTGACTTTTGTCAACAGTGCTACAACAGTGCTGCAGTCCATTGCAGAGTTGTACCCATTTATAAACCTGGGTAGAGAGAGGCACTGCAGGGTAAAGTGTGTGAACACAACACAATGCCCCTGGCTAGGGTTTAAACTTGGACTGCTCGATCTGAAGTCGAGCACACTAACCATGATGCCACTGTGCCTCTAGAGTGCTAAGGGGTACTTACAATTGGTGAACATATTCTATTCTGGAATATTATTTAAAACCTCTTGTGAGCTAAAAGCCTAAGGTGTTAGAAGTGGTAATCCAGGTTTAATTACCACTTCTTAAGCACTATCCTGTCCCATTTGGTTCCTGTCTGAGCAGCAATAAGTTTCTTCAAGTCTCCAACAGTATCATCAGGACTAAAAACAAAGTCAAGGTTTCTGCAAAAGCTTATTCATGTTACTAAGTTTCGTTATTATGTATATAGCAGTGTCTTGGTGACACACAAAGCTTTGGTGATTCTTTTTCAATAGACCAATTTTGATATATTAAAATTCAGCCTAACACAATAGACCTCAGCATGAGGCTCTGGGGAATAAACCCCATAAACTCTGTATATATTCCCCGGGAGCCTCGTACTGAGGTCTACTGTTTTAGGCTGAACTTTAACATATCAAAATTGGTCTATTAGTGATTGCTTAATATATTTATTCAATATTGATGTCATTAATCAGAGTATTTTTCCTGCTGAATATCCATTAGTAGAAACCTCTTCATAATGAAATGTAACCACCACTGAGGTTTATTTAGGTGGACTCAAACTAAAATCCACTTTCAGTAGACAGACACTTAGAACCCTATAAATTCAACCATTATGGGCATACATGTGTATGTCAACCTTTCCTGAATTCTTTTCTATATGAATTTATACAGTTACCCTCAGGGCAGTATGATATTTTCACAGACCAATAATCCATTTCAGCTAATGGACTGACAGCCATTGGCAAGGTAATCACATATTATGTGATTTTTAAAGGCATTTTGGTGGATGAAAAACGTTCCAAGGAGGTGTAATGTACCTAGGGTCAAGGTGCCAATAGTCTTTAGATTTTAAAATGTAAAATGTCCTTAAAAACAGCTATTTACTTTCACCAATTTAACCCTCCAGGGAGTAATGTCGCAATAGTGTGATGGTAGTCGCCCTAAAGTGCCTTTTGAGTTAAAAAACTCATTTTATTCAGAATCCGTTTAGTGTATACTGTCCCATGTATTTAAAGGATACTTGCACTTGACCCGAACTTTCTTCCCAAGACGATCATTACATGTGACTTCAATCATCTTTGAGTGTGGTAATATTTCTAAGTTGGACACAATAACATAAAAAGAACAAAATTTTATTACTTGTATCATTGCCTGTCATATGGATGACTCTCATTTACATTTCTTTCAACAGTCGTTAACCATGACTGAAAATGAAAAAAAGAAAAAAAAAATGTAGTGTCAAGTTTCAGGTCTCACAGATCTTCCTGTCTTAGACCACCAAAGATCTTTGGTATGAAAATTTGTTTTTTTGATTACAATCCTTTAAATTTTGGCGTATCTTCCAGGTGAGGTTCAAGTGAACTGCACTCTACCCACGGCTAAAGTTTAAAATTTTGTACTTCATAAATCTTGATGAATGTTTAGCATAGAATTTAAAATACTTTGGTATGTATATGTTTACTGCCGGCACAACAAATTAATAATCACTACATTACATACCTTATTTTACACTCTTATCTAAAAACATGATTTGACAGCAATATTGAATAAACAACATAAGTTATTTAAACTTACAATGTTGAAAGATTTCCAAGCCAGCTATTTTACACCTATATACTTAAACTATTTGCATACTTACTTCTCCAAGTACTCGTCTAGAAAACTTAAATCCCACAGCAACTCAAACAGCGCAAAAATACTGTCAAGAAGTAAAGAAAGTCATAAATCATGGGGAACTTGGCGCCCGCGATCTTTTTTGGTCATATTGTCATGTAATCCCAAATGAAACGTCCCAAAAGGCAAATATGGTTAATTTGGTCAATCTTGTCATGTTTCATGTACCTAGAACATTAAGGAAAATGGTTTGGACCAAATTTGGTTTTCCAAACAACTATCAAAGTGAACATAATTTAGAAAAATTAAGAGATTAAGGCTGCTCAGATGTTGACCAGGCAAGTCAGTTTGTGGATATTACATGATTCAAAATCCCCTTCTCACATCAGCCGCTGAACTTCTATAATAAAGGCATATTTGTATTCTAAAATGGAGGCGCCTAACTCGTCTCAGTGCGGAGCATCTCTGCATGGTGGTTATAACCATCCCACAACCAGGAGCTGGCAAAGCACTAATACAGAAATCACGAACAAGAACTTAATTTACCCTCTCTTCATTTCGTAAGTGCGTATAATGGTTAGATGTACGGAAATTGTCTTGTAATAAAAAGTTCATGATAATTCCCCTTCGCCTCCCAAGGACGGGGTTTGCAACGAGGAGGAAAAAATTCAGGCATTCATTACAAGATCGTTAGGTGTTATTTCCTCTGTGATCGAGGCATGTAGGTAGCAGATAACCAAGGGATATGCACAGTTATAACCTTTCATGGCTCCAGGAGTTTATACCAAAACTTACTGTCTTTGTAGAGATGAAGCTGATGCAGAGGAGGAAATATCAAGCCTCCCTGGGCAATACAGGTACACTATATTATAATGGTAATTATCAAGGATAATGATAAAGGAGCTGATTTCAAGATCAGGCCTTGAATTTTAAGCATAAGTGGTAGCCAGTTGGACAGTGTATGACATTTGCAGACTGCAGACTACATGTAGGCCTGCATGTAAATACAGGCCTAAATAGCACTCTGGTTAGCCTGAATCTGAATAGCACACAGGTTACCCTGTTTACTGTTAGCTCTCAGTGATGGATATGAACAATTATACAAATATCAGTTAAAAAGTCTGCAGTCTTCAAATACTATACAGTGGGGGGAGGGAGGAGGGAACAGGGATTGTAAAACCTCCCGTTCTCGCACCCTGTTCTCCCGCTTCAAGTACCTTTATCTCCCAACTCTCACCCTTGGCCATCTTTCTCCCATACCCTGTAAATAAGGAGACTCAAAACACATCCCAGTCATTTAGCTGCACACTCCCTAGGCATTTCCTTTTTTTCCTTTGTTTTCAGCCTTGCTCCTCTCATTCACCTTTTTTGACAGCTTAAGCGACAAAATTTCAATGCTGATGACATAACCACTGTTAATGGGTTTCCAATTTTACTGGAAGTAAGCCTCAGTTTTTAAGCCCAAGGATAAATTTTTGTTTTTTGTAATTCAAATAACATTTTGGGTTCTTGTTTTTGAAAGCATTTTATTTATGCTTATTAACGGTTCCCGTCTTTTGAGAACTCCCGCTTCCCGCCCTCCCGTCCCCTATTCTCCTGGGCTCTCACCCCCTGTCTCCCCCCACCATACACTGCCAATTGGATACACCAGTCTGACCTCTGCAGATCTGATAATCAACTACATTATCAATACTTTGCTTCTGATACCGTCTATATATACTTTCTTGCCATTTAAAGGTTTGGAGTTAACAACATAGAGAAGATAGTTACACCCTTGGTAGAGAAAGGACTTAAGGTTGTTTTATTGTTTGGAGTTGTCTCCAGGCTTAATAAGGTATGTGCGTACCAGAATATTTCCGGATATTAACATACCTTTCCAACACTTTACTGGAAGGTCAGAATTTTGTCCAGTGTAATTAGCTGTAGTAGAAATACTTGGTGAGCAAATTGTAAACCAAATGGGTGTCAGGGTATCCAGTGTTTGTTCATGCATTAGAGAAAAGCTCAGTAGAGGCACCAAATATCCTGTAAGTTGAAACATTTCTTTGGGGGCACATCCATTGTAACAAATCATGCCTGCTGGTAAGCAGTGTATTGCTTTGTATTAATAACTTGCTCATTTTTTAGATTGGTCTTGGGTCCCGTCTGCCAAAAATACAACTCAAGAAAGAAGTAGCTACTTTCACTGATTTTGTTTTGTTATTCGTTTCAACTGTTTGAACTGTTCCTCAGCAGCTAGTGAAAACACCAAAATGATAACATTTGCTGCTTAATTGTCATTCAGGCTTTCTAATTATTGGGGATGTTTAGTTTGATTTTAGAATAATACTACTTTGACAATTTGTGATCCAAACTAATTAATATGACACTGCATGTGTGACCCTTTGCCATAATTACATCCAGAAACAAGGAGCCAGCAAAAGATGTGCCTAGAGGTTTGTATCAGATTATCAGGTGTTCAAGGAAGTTATTAGAGGTTTGATTGGTTTATCTTCACATGTAATGGTAGACTGGTGATGGTTACAATGCTGACAGTGAGGATTCCCCTGTGATCCTGGCCACTAAGAAGCTATCATCCTTGTATCCTGATCTGCTGATATGCTGTGACGTTTGCATTTGTCCTTATGCAACTCATGGCCATTGTGGTAAGTCCTTTCTGTTTTTCAATAATTAGTTTTCTTTTAGTTAAGAGTTTTAATCATGTTTACATGTTAAATAAAAATTTTGAGAAGTGTGGTTAGAAGGCATCAAGTTACAAGGAAACGTCCTCTTTGTTATTATTAAAACATATTATTTTTTCATATATCAGGTATTCTCAATGTTGATGGTTCTATCAACAATCCAGCAAGTATCAAACGAATAGCAGAAATATCTTTATCTTATGCCAAGGCAGGTATGAATGTTCAATATTAAGATTCAGATTTTGGTACACAGTTGAAATATTTGACAGATAATTTTAAAATTTTCCTCAGTCACTTGTTAGCTTCTTTGTTGTTTGGTTTCTTTTTATCTCTTGTGGCATTGGACACTAAACTAAGATAACCTTCAGTAAATTCAACCCACTGTATCATAATTCTGGGTTCAGGATTCAAAGCTGGGACACATTGGTAGGAAGCTACATGTAGCACTGTCACCGTACCCCACCCTTGCTCGCCATGCCAGCTTGGCAAAGTCTTTTATCCACAGTAGGATGACTTAACTGTATAACCAGCTTTAAGGACTGTGGCAGATTTCTAAATTTAATCTTGCTTGATATCATGTAGGATGTCATGTGATAGCCCCATCAGACATGATGGACAACCGTATTGCAGCCATTAAGGAAATTTTACACAGGATGGGTTATGGAGGAAAGGTACCATATAATACCAGAATGAAAAAGTGCTTTCTCAGGTAGTTCTTCAGAGTTACTGTAGTGGTAGTGAGATATTTACAAGGTAATTTGAAACACTGGTGCTTGAATGTATTGTTGTCTGTGGTTCTTGTTTAACTTTGAAAAATTAAAATCATACAAAAAGTAGATAATAATAATAACTTTTAATTATGTATATTATGCGCCAATTAAATAGTAGATATCACTTGATACATGTTTGAGCTCCCAAGGCACTTTCAAATCAAATTATTATGAAATGTTAAACAAGAAATTAATAGTAAAGGATTCCTGTCAGAAATGAATGTTGTTTGTTTCTCAACAATCTTGTTCACAGCGGCTGCGATCCTTTTGGTTAGTACCAAGAGATTGAGACCTTTGAGAGAAATCTTAAAGGAGCTCAGTCATAGTATTTTGAGTTATTTTGGCCACATACAAAATTACCTTTAAATGGTAGGAAAACTGAAAACAACAGTTTAATAAGATAGAGAAACACCAAAGAGATAATGATAAACTATAAAGGAACAAGGATGGCTAAGGATGGAGATGATTAACACGGATTACAAACAACAAATTTGAAAAATTGAGGCTAAACTTTTCAGTAAGTGCAAACCGTGACGTAGCTCCTTTAAGGTGAACCAGCATTAGTTACAGAGGTAACTCTCTCCATGCATGCGCACAATCAATCCTGATCCAGGATTTTCTGGTTCCAGTTTTCAATTTTGTCCAGAGCACCAGCCGTTCAGTTACTGCTGACCAAAAATGCATGGTCCGAGGGGCAAGATTGGTTTCTCAACTGTATACACAGCACGTATAGCAGAGCAGATAAAATGTAGTGTGTATGGGTAAATATTCATGTCACTACAATGTGCTATAATTGTCTTCTTTTAGGTTGCAGTAATGAGCTACAGTGCCAAGTTTGCCTCTAGTTTTTATGGTCCATTCAGGTAAGCTGCAAACTAATTTCTTCTCTGTCACGACTCTCAGGGTTTGTCACTAATCTTTCAAGCCTCTTGTGAGATTGTGTTTTTCTTGTGGCATTAAATACATCATATCCCAATTATCATGATTAAGCCCAAACATTAAAATGTTTCCATTACAAAATTCCTTGCCCAAAGATGAAAAGAATGCCTTTGGAAATAGGAACAGTGCAAACTCTGCTTCCAATGCGAACTAGAGTTTCGACCACCTGTCTTTCATTTTTTTGTTCTTAAGGTAAACCTCATTCATTTACAGAGAGGCAGCCAAGAGTGCACCAGCATTTGGCGACAGGAGATGTTACCAGTTGCCATTAGGCTCTAAGGGTCTTGCAGCCAGAGCAGTGGTACGTTTTGCTGTGTCATTACCAGTGCAGCTTGGGGTCAGATTTTTGGATACTGTAACTAAGTTTAGCAAGTTCTCTGCTTGGTTTTCTCTCAAGATTTTGAAACAAAGGTCACTGCATCTCAATCTCAGATTTTACCATTTACTACTACATACTTGTAGACATGTCTGAGTGTGTTAAATTTTTACATCATTGCTGGTGTTACTTGAAAAAATGTCTAGGAGCGTGATGTCAAAGAAGGTGCAGACATGCTGATGGTGAAACCAGGAATGGCATATCTTGATATTGTGAGACAGACTAAGGATAAGGTACTACAGGTTTTGATTGTTTTTGTATAAACTATTAACAACCAAACTATTTTACATTTTAGTACCGTATCATTAGCGCAATTTCTTGTGTCTATCAAAGTGAAACTAAAGAAATTATTTCAGTCTGTAGAACCTACCCTTTTAATTCTTGCTGTCTATCTTCAGCTACTGCTATCTTAATCACTTTAACAGGGAAACCTTACAAATCATTTTAACTTAGAGGTAGCCTTTTATGGTTTCTTATTAATTAATAGGCTTCCTTGCCAGCTCTTACAGTATACTGGAAATTTGTTCAATAATTTTACTTGTGGTCATATTACCTACGAAAATATGAGTTTCCTGGTGGGCAATTAGGTCACTGAGTTCCCCAGATGAGCCTCCCAATGAGAAACAAACAGGTTTAGTCAGTGCATGGCTGTGCAATATAAGATCAGTTTGTCACCTTTTTGTGAGGTGAGTTGGCAGCACATGTAGATATACCCACTTGAATTCTTATAACCTAAATAATTGAAACCCTTAGCTTTTTTCCCAAAGGAATATTGGGAAAGCTGCACTTACCAAGGGTGGCGCAAGCACAACTAACTTGTGTACTCTTGATTAAATTCTAGTTTCCTGACTTGCCTCTGGCAATTTACCAGGTTTGTAAACAACATTTTCTAATTTGTACATTTGAAACATTTCACTCAGAATCATTATGAGCAGACAATGCTTGACGAGGACTTCGGCCGCTTGGTGGCTATTGGCCTTTGCACACATTGCAGACCTATACTATAAGGTTTTTTATCATCTATCAAGTTTGTAAGTGTGTACAGAAATGTACTAAGGTTATTAGATTGGATTTGTATATACAGGGTTCGTACCCTTTTTCAGAAACAAATTTCCAGGACTTTTCCAGGACTCAGATTGATTTTTCCAGGACTCTAAAATTCACATTAACCCTTTCACTCCCGAGATCTTAATGTTAATTCTCCTCACTGTCTGCCATACATTTCATATTTTTTACTTGAGTTTAACAGATTTCCAGAACTTTCCAGGACTTTCCAGGTTTTCCAGGACCTGTACAAACCCAGTATATACAGTTGAACCCTGCTTTTTCAAACTCTCAGGGGAAACAAAAAATAGTTCGAAATAGCTGATAATAAAGGTTGGTTTTCACTAGCGACGGAGTCGTAATCAGAAGTGTAGAGCGATACGATCTGGTGAAAATCAAACCGGCATAGTCGAAAGCTGAACGCCCTTTCTGCTTATGACTGCGTTGCTTACGATCTAGTGAAAACTAGATTGTTGGAGTTGGAAGCAGAAGCTGAAGAATACACCAATCACAATGTTAGATTCCAGGCCTTGTGATTGGTTTATTCTTCTGCTTCTGCTTCCGACTCCAACAATCTAGTTTTCACTAGATCGTAAGCAACAGAGTTATTAACAGAATCAGAAGAAATGGAAACGTTCTGATTCTTCTGACTCCAATTCTGTTGAGCTTATGATTCTGCTTACGGCTCTGATTTTTGATTTTCACTAGGTCATAAGCTTTCTTAGGACTCCAACTACAACTCTGGCTCTGTCGCTAGTGAAACTTAAATGACTGAAGGGTAAATCCTTGAGACTAGGCCTAACTGATCCTGAGGCAACTTTATCATTACTGCAGGTTTCTGGAGAGTTTGCCATGCTGTACCATGGAAGCAAAGCTGGAGCTTTTGACTTGAAGACCATAGTGTTAGAATGTTTAACATCAATGAGAAGGGCAGGTAATTATTAGCATCAAGATGACAATAATATAATTGTTATTGTGGAGTTAGCAGTTTGTTTCAAGCTTGATTGCTTGCCAGGTTTAAAAAGCTGCTAATAGGGTCAGTTTAGAAAGACATTTGAAAATGAACATTAACAATAAGAACGTTACATGACCTTTCGATGACCTCATGTCATCACTGTCCTCTTCAAAAGAAAATTACATAATTAACTGACATATATAAAAGCTTTTCAAACAAAAACAACCTGGTGTCATGAATCTTTCAAAGGCCGTCTAAGGTCTGACAACTACATGTACTAAACAAATTGAAATGTCATGATCATGTTAATTGCCCTGGTATTATTGTGTTTCAGGTGCAGATATTATCATAACATATTTTGTTCCACAATTATTGGACTGGCTAGAAGAACACCACTGAAGATCAATGACCACAGTCGGATCATGCACTCGCAATAATAATTATTGTATTAGAGTACTGTATGTAGGTTGTGTTACTGCACATCTTTATGCATCATGTAGGATTTAGAAAACCCATGGTAAGAATTAAATTTTAATCATAAATGCACATATTTTGTCATTACAAATTTTCTATTTAATATGGCATTTTATTTTTTGCTAAGTGGGTAGTATTTTAAGAGCCTTCAGTTGAGCAAAGTATAACCAGAGAATAGAGAACTGTGCTGTATTGAACAGAAAATATTTGAGTGGAGTATTTATCACGTATAATGTGTTAGACTTGCACCTAATTAAAACAAGGGTAACACAAATCCCTGAATGAATCATTACTGCCATAGAACTGCACTTGATAAATTAAATGCTTGATTACCAGTTACATGTAAGTTTACTGGATTCATACTGAACTCTTTTAAGATGTATCTTTAAAGCCTGGTTTTCACTAGTGAGGAAAGCACAAGCGTAAACACAAGTGCAAGCACAAGTGCATGTACAAGCACAAAGCAAGCACAAGCACAAGCACAAGCACAAGCACAAGCACAAGCACAAGCGCAAGCAATAGAGATTACTTAAGTGAAAACGAAATTCAACGCAATCACAAGCACAAGCAAAATCATCCAAACCTTCCAAAATGTTTAGGCGTGAGGTAATCTGGATCCAGTGTTTTCATTGGCCAAACTTAACCACGTGTGGCAAATATCCTTGTGCTTGTGTTATGCCTGAACAGTATTTTGTTTTCACCTGTTCCAGTGGAAACACAAGCATAAGCGCAAGCACAAGTCTAAGGAGAAATTTTGATCCTTTTGCTTGTGCTTGTGTTTGTGCCTGTGTCAAGACTGTTATCATGGTGAAATAAGAATTATTGTGTTTGCGCTTGTGCTCGCGCCACTAGTAAAAACCAAGCTTAAGAGAAACAAAATAGATCTTGGGAAAGCAGAACTTCAAGATGCAAAGCACTTTAGGAATTAGGCACAGGGGTTAAAATTATTTATAGATAAGAGGAGTAAGAACCTGTAGGTAGTATTTCGAATATTTAATTATTTTACTAACAAAATCACAAGAATGAGACAATGTAGACAATTGATTTTTACTTTGCGTTTTTTTCTAATTTACTGAGGTTGTTCATAAAATAATCAACACTTCAATCTGTTGTCTGTTTTTACAGAAGTCTTCAATATAAATATTGTGATAAGAATTGAATGCCAAAACAAGTTTGATAACTTTTTAGGATTTCATGCGCTTGTCCTTTCACTTGGTAGCGATCTTCAAATAGCCATTTCTGATCTTATGTACATGTAATAATTTTGTTGTAAAAATAATCCTGAATTGTGAAATGGATAAAATAATTCTTTGCAAGGCATGAATAAATACATTGATTTTCAGCTTTTGAAGCTTCATACACATTTACAGTCTCATGATTCCTGGTTTCATGTATTAAGTAATTCTTTTATTGCTGAACTGTCTGCAACATCAGCTGGTTGAAAGCCGTCATTGTCAGCAATTGAACAATCTGCTCCAGACTGTAATAGCTCTTTTACTATTGACAGAAAGTCACAGGTGGCAGCTGTTATGTGGAACAAAAGAAAAAAAAAACAGTTTTAAACTTATTTACCTTGAAAACCATTCAAAAAGGGCTTCATTGCTATGTGTGTATCTACTACAGCTATATGTAGGACACTACACATGAAAATAAGGAATGCAAGTCCTGATCTAAAAGAAGCTTTGGATAATGAAAAGGAATGAGTTTCACTCCCATGCAACTTACCAAAGTTGTATTAGTTAGGTGTGGGAACGAAAAGAAAAATAATGTGTAAATTATGAAAATTTAATTCGTAAAAAAAAAACTCTATATGAAAGAAAGTCTCATTTCTCTAATGAAAACTACCTGTACCTACCATAGTGTAATGGTGTTTGACCATCAGCATCCTAGTTTAAAAAATCAAATCCAGTTTAAATATAAAAGCAGATAGATCATCATTTGAGAATGTACTAGGGTGAAGAGAAAACCACTTCTCAGGCTTGCCCAGACATCATTCTCACTAGCCCCCAAAACACTTCTTTCTAGTACAATTAAATAATTTGAAATTTTACTCCCCGGTACCCCCAGCGGCTCATGTCAAAAAGAGTGAGTAAACTAATACAATATTTTATCCCTTTTCTGTACGTATGTCTGTAAGTTGAATTTCCTCTGAAACAATTGTCCCAAAACGTTCAATTGCCAACTGAGCAAGCAAAGGATAGAATCCATTAGCCCGGCTGTAAAATTCACTAGCCTCAGGCAATCAGACTTGACTTTTTGAACATAATTTGTGTATTAGCCACAAAAAAATAGACTCATTTTCACACAAAACTAGGAATCCTCAAGAGTGTACACAATTCTCTAAAAAAAACTACCAAGGAAACAAAAGTTAGTTGGAATGATTTATTGTCTTAAGTGGAAAGACCAGGTAACTACATGTACACAGATTTGAGTTTAATTATTCCATTTGCCTTTAAATGTCCTCTGAACTCACAAACACTGGTAATTTGAATTGAATCTTATAAAAACAAGCTTTTGAAATGAGATCACTACCTTGCTCTTGGAAATTACCAGTTTTTAACTAACATGACAGAAATAAAACTCTACTTTTAATAATATTAGTTAATCAGAATTCTGTGGATTTAATTGCTGGTCAAGAAATGGCCAATGGCTGACAGGCTGAGACCATTCAGTCCTTAGAGTCACAAAAAAACTTTTCAGTGATATTTCTACCTGTGTGTTTACTCCAGCCTTGTTTTTTATTAGGTGCGTCACTACATTTTCATGACCTCGGTCACAGGCCCAGTGAAGTAGTGTCAGCCCCTAAGAATAACAGATACAAATAAGCAGACATGCAGAGCTCTTCTGACTTGGGGGGCTATGACCTTCTTGCCAGAAAAAAAAAATGACAATGCTCAAATGTACGAGTGTTGAAATGGGATACAGATGCATGAAAAAAAAAAAAAAATTGCACAAGAAACAAAACGAGACCAATAAACCTTTCAAAAATATGCCCTCGTATGCTCAGCAGCCCAATACCTGTTCATCCTTGCTGTTAATGTTTTCTCTTGTGAGCAGAGCATCCATCTTTTTTGCATTTCCCTCCTTGCACCAATCAAACACTGACTTGTTAGTATCACTATGAAGTGAAATCAAATCACAGACATTCTGAGAATTCAACAGAAGGGTTTCAGTAGTTTTTAAGCCAAGGGTTAAACTCTTGGAATGTCCTAGGTGTGTCATTGCTAGCTCACTGACTACCACAAATCTAGTATATAATTATATCAGACCAAATAGTCCCCTGAAAGTAGGCCTAAAATGGCCATCGATGAAAGGGCACTGTGACCAATAAAAAACTGTGACTAAAACTTTTCCCAATATAAAATAAGCTGTACAAAACATGTCGAAACAACAAATATTTCAAAATTAGACAGGAGAAGTATCAGACAAGCACTGAGACTCCATTTTTGACCAAGAAGCTTAAAAATCTAATCCCAGAGAGCACACATATATACCAGAATAGCTTACATGAGGGAGTTCTTCCCACTGGCTACTTCAGTTTCTGGTTAAACCAGGGCAGTGATCAGGTTACAAATTATACCAATGAAGTACTGATCCTGCATGTTTCTTTTCTGAATCATTCACCCTAATGTAAATTAGTCTAAGTAACTTATTTCGAAACAAGTAAATTATTAGTACAGACCTTATAATATCATCATCATCATCATCTCCTCGCAGAGTGCTGACAGCAAGGCCCATTGTCTGCTTATGAGCAGGTTTTTCACTTTCCTTTACAGTCTGTGTCAAAATGTTTGAGTACAGCAAGGTAATTTGAAGTGGTGTCAGATCCTTTAGCAATAAAATTCACCCCAAATTTAACCCAAATGAACAGAAAACTGAGAATATGGACTGCAAAGATATTAATAACTTACCAAGTCATCAGTGACAGCATATTTTGCCTCCCATTCTGGGTCTGTTTCAAACAGTTTCTGGATATAAAGTTCTAGGGCTTTTTGCTTGGATATCTCTCCAAGCTTTTTCCATGAGTCCCTTTAAAAATAAGAGATGCAAGGATCGACTTAGTTCACATGACAATAGCTAATTCCCCCTTTGACATTTACCTAAAGGAAATCATGGTTATTGTATTCATCATCTTGAACTGGATATTTAATTTGACGACTACAACTACCAAGATTCCTGCAGGTGCATCTCAAAGAGGGAATTAGCCATTAAAGATTGTGGGAGATATTCGAGCACTCTGATTTCCTTTTGAGAAACTGAGCCTGAATCAGTTTTCTACTCATTTCCTAATCCTAGCCAGAGAGATCTACCTGTATTCTGGGAGAACAATTTCTATTAATTAATTGGAGTAGGAGAGGTAGCTGGGGAAAGACATTTAACAAGAAGTGGGTTTCACAGGGTGATAGGATTCAGGAGAAAATTAAAGAGAAGTTACTTCTATCATAACATCATATTGCATAATGTTTTACAATAGAAAAAAATCACTACAAAATAAAAGCTACTAGGGAAGGGGGTACTTCAGAGTGGAAAAACCTACTGCGTAGCTTTCTGCCTATCCTAGCTCTACTTGTGGGCCCAAGTAATAATGTAAGCTGTAAGAAGCTACAATGGTTCACAGTGGTTGAAAGGAACAGCGGACTCTAATGAGGTACATGAGGATGTCGCTCAGTTGATTTATTCATACCGGGGCGAGCATGAATTTTTTTCAGCATTTCACTGTAAAGAAAACAAGTCTCCCCCTACCTGCTCAGAGGCTCTCTTGCTTATATATTCAGTGGGTTGTTTATATGGATGCAATATGTAAAGAGTGTTTGTGGATAAAATGTGTCTTGTCAACAAAATTTCTGGTATACCGCGGGAATATAAAGGGTTCGGAAACCATCTTTAGGTTGATTTTGTCTGACAAAGATTGATTCCCCACAAAAACAATACACTAGCTTTCCATTAGTGACGCTAAAATGTTGCTGCTTCCCAGGAAAATTGGAAAAGCATACAAAGTTCGTAACCTTTTTTTGTTTACACAATCAACAAAATTCTCGCCATTTTTTTAAACTTGGAGCCTGGTGCACAGTCAAAACTCTTGCATGCTTACTACGTTTTTCCGCTCTGAAAGGGGATACAGAACTAAGAGTCAATAGTAAATACACATAAAGTGGAAAATTTAGAACCCATTTGGCCCCACCTAACAATTACATATGACATAATTCAGCCACTGTCAAGCTATAAGGTATTCATAGCTTTCACCAATTGACATCTTGACATGAATCCTGAAAGGGTTTTCACTACCTAAAATTAAGCTATTTGTGTGAAGTAGGTGATATCCATTCATTTATCAGCCAAAGTGCTACTCGCACAAATAATGACTCTAGGAATCCCAAGGGTTGATGTGGACACTGGTATCATTTCAGGTTAAATATTGGTCTAAGTGCCAACAAATTTAAGATCCATCCTTTCTTTTTTCATTCACTGAGAATTATGTTGTGTACAGACCAATGATAGGGAATTCCTTACGATGTACGTCTGTAAATGTAGACTTATATATATATTAATGTAAGACATAGAATTGCCACTTTTTTTAAAAAAAATAATAAAAATAAAAAGAATTACCACTTTGCCCTTCCAACAACGTCCCAAAATCCTGGTCTTGACGTATTGCATGGTCCTTCTTTTGCCTTACTCATAAAAAAGAAAAGAAGCAATTCGCCGAAAATGATGAGAGAAATGTGTTCTGACAGGTTTTCAAAAACAAAAAGTACTTGGGAAAATGCTACTAACAAAGAGGGTATTTACAAGAAATTTAATGGACTAACCTGTTTGTATAAAGCATAGAAAGCAAGCTTTTTCTCGTCGCTCAAATTACGCATAGTTCTGACAAATTCTGTCGCCGCCTGAAAGAGCTTTTCTAAGTCTTCTGTATCGAGAACAACTTCATCAAAGTACTCCGCCATCTTGGCTGTTAGGTAAGTTTGTCATGTATGGAGACACAAACTGTACCAGAGGGCAGGTCGCAGGCCCTGTAGGAGGGGGCATTGGGGCCTACTAGAAACTGTAAAACGCTGAAACCCCGCTCAATAGGTCCTTTGTAGCTAAGCCATCACGTGACCTACTTTTCATAAAATTATGGGTTATAACTTAAGAAATGCCAGAAATGGAAAAAGCATGTCAAAAATATCAAAATGGCCAAGTTTGAGGCCCCCATCATTAAGGAATGACACTGACAGTCTGAATTTTTAAAAGAATAAGAAGATTTGTATGAAAAAAGTCGTTGGAGAGCAAGGTCTTGCTCTCCAGCAACATTTTCCATACAAATCCTCTAAATTTTCCGAAAACTCAAGCTGTTGTATAAACTTACTCTTTAATGTCAGGGGCCTCAAACTTGGCCATTTTGGTATTTTCGATGCGCTCTCTCCATTTCTGGCATTTTTTAAGTTATAGCTCATAATATGAAAATTTTCTTGGAAAAATTTGGTCATGTGACCCCAACTGCAAAGGGCCTATACCGGAGAATAGAGGATACTATATTTCACCACAATCACTACTAATCTAGCAATTTGATTGGCTAATATGCCGTTGTTGATAAGAGACCAGACAACACTCCACACATCGATGTGTCACGCTCTTGGTCACGCTCTGAAAAAAAGAACATTTTCTTTGATATTGACATTGCGGTAAAAAACAAATTGAATGTGGTTTAGCGTTGTCTTTACCCCTATCAACAGTGATATGCATCATCGTAATGGTCAAAATGTTGTGGACTTATGAGGCGCAGCTGAGTGAGTCCACAACAAATTTTAATCACTGTGATGAATCATATCATTGTCGATAAGAGTACAGACAACGCTAAACCACATTCGATTAGCTTTTATTAACCAAGCTTAGTCGGTCTGTATGGGAGAATCTTGACCGAGGTCATGAGTACAGACCAAATGCAGTGAGGTCTGTATACACGACCAAGGTCAAGATTCTCCCATACAGACCGGCTAAGCTCGGTTAATAAGTTTTTATTTTATGGCAAACAAGAAAAAATTAATTCGTTTAATAACTGGTTTGTGCTAGCTGACAGTTTACTTGCCAACGGCAATGAACTTGTCCTCTATACTTTTTTTCTCATCAGGCTTTCTGGCACTTCCATAAATAAATATTGTTAGGAGAAAATAGTCAATTCTTTTGCATTTTAGTTCACAACTTTTTCACCGCAAAATTTAATAGTTCTAGATGCCGGTCTAGATGCCAGTCTAGATGGGAAAATCTAGACCGCTTTCAATATCGATTTCAGCAAATCGAATTTGTGAATTTTGTAGTTCCCAGTCCTTGTGAAGCTAAACTCCAGAATACCCGGCCACTTATTAGCATCTCATTGAATAAGAATAGCAACTATTGCTATATACCTCGTTCTTCAAAGCACACCGGCACATGTAAATAAAGTGGCCGGGTATTCTGAAGTTGCTCCATAAATGGGAACAACTGTTATGCAGAATTTCGGGGGCCAAACAAGGTGTATCATGCGGGATGTGGAAATGGCGACTCTTTACGCCGCCCGACCTCCGCCATATTGGTTCTAGCCCGCAATGCAAACTGCTGATCACGAAAAACCCGCGAACTTGTGGTCACGGTCGAGGGAGACTGGCACTAGTATTTTACGAGATTGCTTTCGCTAGATTCGTTACACATTTTCGTTTGCGCAGTTTTCCAAATTTTAAGGAAGAAAAGTGCGACCCCTTCTCAGTTGGTGGAATATTCCTTAGTCAGTAGGGTATCAGGTTTAACAGCAATGACGCTGAAGGAGAAGGTTGGTATATTGCAATTGTTGATCAAGACAAATTTTACAAGGGAAAAACCATTCAAATGTTCAGCTGACAACTTGTGGGGAAACCCTTTTCTGTCAAGAAACCAAACAGCGCATAAGCTCTAAACTTTGACATGTTATTTCAGGCTAGAGGCTTTAGATCTGTAGTTCTCTAAAGACTGGGTTCATCCAACATATGTGATCGCCCATAGTTTGAGAATTTCATTAACCATTTTGCGTGAACAAAAATGAGTGTTCTCAAATGTCCGGGTGTTTTATCACAGTGTAATACATGGCTTTATAACATAGAGGTAATGTGGCAAATAACAATGGCCGTTTTCACACTAGAGACGGATAATCCGTCCGATTATCCGTCTATTTAGACGGATAATCGGACGGATAAAAATAGACGGATTATTTGTTTAAAATGAACACCCTTCCGTTTTCACACTAAGACGGATTATCCGTGCTGGATGGATAACCCGTCTTAGACGGATTATCCGTCTCTAGTGTGAAAACGGCCAATAAAACACGCTTTTTCTGTGTTTTATACTCTGATAAAACATGGGTTTTCGACCAGTCAGAGTGCTCACACTGGGTCCTATCTATATTAAAAATAGTGACAGTCATCAACATGTAATTGTGGTCGTTATCATGCAAAAGAAGTGAGTGCCTACTGAAGTGTGGATTTCAGAAGCTATGGCTGTATTTTCCCCTTCCCCCTCTCCCTCCACTTTGAATCAGGGCTAGGCTGTATGCAGTCACAAATTCCCAGCAAAACAAAGACAAAGAATGTTCAGACTACATTTTGCAATTCTGCCATAATCCTAGCTTTAATTAGTTCCTTATAGTTATCTAAATACAGATGTCAGCTCTAATTTTACCACTCATATGCCTTTCTAAAAAAATAATTAATTGTTTTGTTTTATTTGTTGATGGGTATACTATCAAATCAATGAGATGTCTAGTTTTACAGTACATAAAATATTAACAAAAGACAATTTTTTGCAAAGTGATATTATTTTGTCCAAGAATTCTATTTTTACTCCCTGCACTTTAATAACTGAAAAATAATGTTTTAATTAGCTTTCTTTACTTTGCTGCCAGTAAAGACCAAGTAATTTCCATATCTGGTAAAAAGAAAAAAAATATGACCTGGAACTCCAGAATTCTTCTTGCATTAGTAGGTTATCAAGCACTGTTGAGCTCAATGTTAAGATTAGCTCAGGTTAAAAGGCAAATCAAGAAGAATTCAGATGCTCCAAGTTTAGTACAGTTTTGTACAAATACAACCTTGTTAATGATATTGAAAACATACTAATTTTGAATTTGTGTATGTACGGTATAAATGCCAATAAAGGCTGTAACAAAATAATATCACCCTGCTTCAAATAATAATTTCAAAAATTGCATAGTCACAAGTCTATGCGCCCATTTACAAGTTGCCATAAATTTGACTTATTTGTTTCATACAGGAAACATCTATGGTCTGTGTTCAACTATGCCTCTCATCTTTACCATTTTGCTAGTTGAAATACAGTGGAAACCCAATTTTTCAAACCCCCCAGGAGAATGGAAATTGGTTTTTAAAAAACATCAAGAGGTTTGACAAATTGAAGGTAAATTTGTCCTACCATTGTTTTTGCTAAGGGAGCAAAATGTTGGTTTAAGGACGTTGGCACTAATTGTTTCTGCGCATCCTTACTGTGCACGCAAATTCAAACGCCACGTCATGCATGAGAATGCGCTAAGTAATAAAATGAACAATGATAGGTCGCATGGCCATTGCTATGGCTTTGCCTGGATGTAACGGTTACCCCTACTTTTATTTTGATGGATCATTTTCTCTACCGATTTTGTATGTTTAATAGTGAAAAAATGAAGAAAATCTATCGACTAGAAGTTTGAATTTTTTGCAAAATGCACCATCAAATTCCGTTCTTTTTAGCTCTTCATTTATCTGTGCAACGGTTTCAAAGGGTTAAGTTTTTTGAAAACGTTGGTAACATTTGGAATTGTTTACGCAACAGACCCACTTCTACAAAATATGACTACTTAAGATCGTTTGCCTCAGTTGACTCTCCTTTGTTATTTTTAGCTGTAGACCATGCTGAATTATGTGCACTAATTTTTCAAAATCAGGGTAGCTTTCCACGTGCTTTAATATCTCTGAAACAAAGTCAGTGACCCCCAATATTTTTTGCATTTCTGACATAACAAAAAATTTCTGACATAATAAAAAAAATCTATTGACTGGAAAATTTTTGCACGAATGTCCTTAAGAAATCAGGAGGTTTAGAAAAATTTAAATGCCACTGTCTAATTTTTGACAAATTGACACTTTTCTTATAAGCAGTTCAAAACTCTTGACATGTGCAAAGAAACGTACACAAGATTATGCTATCTCTTATGGCTTTGACCAGCATACTTTTAGCATTATAAATCCCTTAAATTTATAGGTTAAGCTGAATGCTAAACTTCATTGAAACAAGGTTAAACCTGGTCTTGTGCAGGATGACGTCCCTTGATTCGTCGAACACATATGCACCGATAATTAAGAACATTCATCTGTTAAGTTACTGTGAAACCTCTGTCAGTTGCAGGCCTCAGATGGCGATCTAAACAGTGTAATTTGATAATAAATTATTCGTAATAGTAGGAGTATAATAGTCCTAGCTAGACCATTGCATTAAGAACCTTAATTAGAAGTTTTTACTGAATTGTACAATGTTATTTATTCATTATCTGATCAGTGAATTTTGTGTTAAGAGAAACTCTTGATGAAAATTTTGTACAAATGTTTGCTGATTAAATTCACTGGAAATGAGCCAGTTTCAAATTGTATTTGTAAGAACCAACCCAAGGACATGTCACAGGTAAGTGGTTTTCAGGGGAAATAATGTGAGAAAAAATGTTTCTTAACTGTCATGAGAAGACAAAGAAATGATGTTAGCTTATTTTGAAATCAG
This sequence comes from Orbicella franksi, assembly GCF_964199315.1. Taxonomy (NCBI): domain Eukaryota; kingdom Metazoa; phylum Cnidaria; class Anthozoa; order Scleractinia; family Merulinidae; genus Orbicella; species Orbicella franksi. Next base: position 16,288,491 of record NC_138145.1, on the reverse strand, counting down.
TATTCTGAGGTCTTGTCCAGTTGAATTTTAGTAGGGCATGAACTCCTTTCATGTTTCATGTGATCATGTTGTAGGGCGGGCTGCAAATGAAGGGCTATATAAAAAAGGTCCTTGCATAATCTGGTAAAAATACATGTACAGTGCTGCACTAGGTATCTTATAGACCTTTCGATACAAAGGATACTAAACAAGACTTCAGAACACCAATCTCAAAGTAATATTTTGTCCAATCAAGTGAGAGCAGCAAAATGACCTATTATTTAATTTTCATGCCTTAAGCTAAGCTGCATCCTTCCTCTGTCTTGTTTTAGCATTTTAGCGTAAGGAATGGTGCCATATTATTACACAAAATGTGCAACAACTTTCTTTTGCGCTTAAATGGATATATTTTGTGACCCTATAACAAGACTCTTTTTCACACTTTTTTAAAAGTTGTGAAAAATTAATGTTGCAAAGTTTTGTAGAATAACATGATTTGTTAAGGGTTTCATGACCTCATGAATAAAATCAAACAGATGGGATGGTACTCAAATGTTTAAAAAGTACATGCTTTCATGATAACATAAACACCTCCTTGAATTGGAACAGGCAAATACTTGTTGAGGTAAATGTAAATGAATTTGGGGAGTGACCAATTGACTGCATTTGCAAATTAATTTTCAAGCCAAACTCTTCTGTGTAATTTCGGTAAATTTTAACTTAATGCAATGGTTTACTACATTGTAGGACTTAAAGAAATGAATTTGAGACATAAGAAAGAAAGGTAAAATTTTAAGGATTGTATTGCCATGTGACAATGGTTTGACAATTGTAGCACTAGTTGTCGGCAATAGTTAAAGAGAGTCCAAGTGATTCGTAACTCACAGAGGTTTCTGATAACAGTGAAACCTGTATTTAGCGGACACCTTAATGGGACCCTCATTAGTGTCTGCTTAATACAGGGTGTCCACTCAAAACAGGTTCTAATATGTTGTGCAATAATAGTTAATTATTAATTCCTTTGTAACACAGTGTAAAGATCAAACACTGCTCATAGGAGAATGTCCAGTCAGTCAATGCATCAATCTGGGATAATCACTTAGCTTTAAAACGACATTGCTGAACAATATTAAAGGATTCTCACCTAGACCTTTAGAAGTAAAAATCTGTTGAAGTGTCTGCTTATTGCAGGTTTTGTGCAAAAAAATGGCTTAATATTGGGCCCTGCATCCGCTTAACAGAGGTGTCCGCTAAATGCAGGTTTACTTTACAGTGAATGTGGGAAGAAAATTTTGGGACTTTAGTTGGTGTCCACTTAATAGAGGATGTCCGCTTAATATAGGGTCTGCCTAATACAGGTTTCACTGTATTACAAATTTATTGTTTCACTGGTGACTGAATCATCATAATTATACTGCAGGGCGTGTAGTTAAGGGGGTGACTATATGACAAATATAATCCCAGGCAGCACTTTCAGCCTGGTTAGGGAGGTTAAGATTTCAACTTGCAGCTTCCGATACAAATCCTCTTGAGATGAAATTAGTCGTTTAACACAAAGGTTCTGTTCACCATGTACCGGTATTCACCCCCTTAAATACACACTTGGAAACTTACAACTTTTCAACCAGTCAGAGTGATCTAAACAACACTATGTACAAAGATTTGCAGAATTTAGCTATTAATACTGATGACAGAGATTATTACTAAAAACAAAGTCAGTTTTCATATCATGATTAAGACACGATCCATGCAGACGAGTCATCTTCAGTTTCACAGTTCAAGGTTGCTGATTAAAAGTTCCTCTCTGTATTTCTCGTAGTGTCTTTCTCGTGATGCTTGAATAAGACAAGGTACCAAATGTTTGATGTCCATGTTACTTTAGTAAAACTGGCAGAACACGCATTCCAGCAAGAGCAACTATCCATGCCACTGTTCACTTTTATTTGAGATACCTTTAACTCTTTTAAAACTAACCTTTCTCCATGTTACTAATAATTATTGTCTGATGGTTTTGCTTCCTTGTCAGAGCAAGTCATCTGTGTCTTTGGTTTGATTTATACTTGATGTGAATTCTCCACAAATTCTTGAAGTATAAAGCAATGAAAGTTGTGTTTAATGTTAAGGATGACATCATTAGCTGGATGAAATGATCCTGGAAACAGTATAGCAAGCAAATAACAATTTTCATTATTTAAATCAACCGTTAAAATTGATCCTTCTTTAATGAGAAGTAGGACTTTTCAAATTCTTAGTTGTCACTAATAATTATTTAATACATTTTACTTATAATGTAGGCAGACTTGAAGAAGAATTTGAATTGTAAACAAGCAGTCATTAAGAACTACTGCAAATCCCTCTCAGTCCAAAGCTTGAAACTGGATTGGATGGATTTCTTTTAAAACTTGATGGATGATGCATGCACATCAAGACTTTTGATTAATCACCTCACCTCCCACTGTATTTAATCAATCTGGCCTTGATGCTGCTTTCTTTCCCCAGCTGTAGAGAAGCGTCAACTGCGGGTGGTCTTTGCATGGTCGTGCTATATATTGATCCTCTGTCTGGTGCCTAGCTCGTCACTATGTTGCAGTTGTTATTGTGATCCTGTGGCAATATTTAATCTCCATTATTACACTATCAGCACATCAATACTGACTAAAATCGGAACATATTTGGTCACTTCAATATTTTACTGAGCTGGGTTATTTCACCTGTTGAGTGTTCGTGGTGTTTACCAAAAGGGTTAAAATCTCTGAGAAATCTCCCATCGCCTGTTGAATTTCAGAAAATAAACGATAGCATCAGACAACTGTCACATGATTGATACCCCAGGACCTCAGCCATTTCACCATCACAAAATGTACTTAACCCTTCCTTCAAGATTGTGAATATATCCAGACACTTAATAGAGGGGAGTACAATAATTAAGTTTAAGATGAATACCCTTTGATCATTTTAAAAGCACTTACTTGCTTTTCACCCATCTCTACATAGTCAACATCTTCATGCCAAGTGTACACTCTAACGCCAACCACCTCTTGGCTGTCGGGACACACACCTTGTTCCAGGTCCTCCATCCAGTTGGTTCCCATCTCCTTTTTTGGTGTCCTCCTCTTTGTTGCCTTGGGTCTGTCCCGCCATTGGTAGCCTTCAAGGGAACCGAAGGCAGGGCAAGTCCTCCACAGGATCCAAACCCAGGTGGAAATCATGATAAGATTTTTACAAAACCCTTATAATTTTATAATATTCTTTATGATATGATCTTAGAAGTTCTTATAAGATTCTTACCTGAATTTTACAAGATTCATGGAAAAAATAAATCACAAGTTCTTGTAAGATTCTTGCAGAGTCTCTCAGAGATAGTTTGCTGTGGTGTCAGAATCTTATGAGTTCTTATAAGAAACCTACAAGATTTTGGAAGATTCTTACATTTTAGCCTCCAAGTATAAGATTCTTACAAAATTCATCCAAGTTCTTATAAGACCATCATAAGATTTTAATATGAGCTCTCACACTACTATAAGATTACGTAGGATTCTTCCAAGTTCTTGTAATAATGTTTTACAGGTATTTGAAAGATTCATACAACTGATCTTATAGCATGCTTTATTTAATAGATAAATGAAAATAAAAACATTCAAGATACCCACAAGATCTTGTACATTACTTATGACCAGATCTTGAAAGATTCGTAGAATATTTTTATTAAAAGTTCTTGTAAGATAATTTCAGGTTTTTGAAAGATTCTTACAAGACTGTAAAGTACTTTCTCTGAAGTTCTCATAAGATTCCTTTAAGATCCCTAAAGATTTCTTTTAAGAGTTGTAAAATCTTATTAAGATTTCCACTTGGAAATTACAGTCCAAACTGACAGCATCAGCGACAGTCCTGAAACAGATTTAGATGAGAATCATATTTGAATATCAGATCATAGTCAATATTTAAACATGACTACAACCTGAAGAATAATCAATAAAATCAGCCACTCAGACCGTGTTATTTATGGCACAAATGGTACAATAATTTGTAAGTATCGGACCCTGTAAAGTTCCTACTCAAAAGTTCTTTTTCAGTCAAAGTCTTGTAATAGATCCTGGATTAGCTGAGCTTGCTCAAGAGTATATAATATTTTACTGACAGGGATAGCGTTGGTCCTGGGACCTTTTCTTTCTGGACCTTAATTGATGCACTTATCCATTACATCAAGTCTTGAACCTGATATTTTGTTGTTCCAAAAAATACCTTTACCCCCATTGTGGAAGTATTTTTTGGTTTAGGCCTCCCACCCCACTGGAAATTCAGTCCAGCTCCATATTGCTATCCTTGAAACACTTGGGCTTTAAAATGAAACCCTCCACCCCCTCAGAATTTCAGATGACCTTCCGTGGGGTAGACATAAATATTTTCTGGAACTGTATATTCTCCCAATATAGCCCTCATGCTTTCCTTGTGCTTCGTTGATGTCATCTGAATCCAATTCTAAACATTTTGTGATATTCAGCACTACTCATTCTCCAGTTTACCCATCTCATAAGCCTTTAATTTACACTTACTTATTCCCTTTCATTCCCAGTGGAGCATAGGTCCATGGAAGCTGCAGGCCATCTTGTTCTGTCTCATCTTGAGCCACCTTATCAATCTACCTCCAGGTGTAGCCTGCCTTGCCCACCAGTCATCATCTGCTAGTCTCCTCCAGCTGTTCTTGGGATGGTCTTGGATCCTCTTCTCCTGGTAAGCCTTTTATACAAAGTGAAAATGGCTAGCTAAACATATTCCCTTAAAGGAAACCTTTGAAGCCAAACTTAAAGCTTGTTTGTGGTGCCATGCTTAACTGTGGTTTCTGAGGATGAAGCATTTACTAGGAATATTGCTACTCCCCGTGGATGGAATGCTAATCTATTGCAGCTTATTCCCCAGCATTCTGTCAAGTTGCCCCAACAACTTGCCACTATTCATTTAATATTCTCTTGAGCAGAGAAAGGAGCAACTAAAAACTGAAAACAATTTTATTAACTGTTTTGCAAAAGAATACTCAGAATTCCTTACTTCATGTGGAAAGAGAGCTCTTGTAAAGAGTTCATCTTCAAGACACTGTGATTAAGCATTCTTTTGTGTTCTTTTCCCTCTTAAGTGAATAGCTATATGAAGTTTCTCATCTCCAGGAACAATTTTGATATTATGGAGTCTCTCCAGATCTAGCCATTGAAGTGTAGCTGCTGGAACACTCTGCCTATTCACTTAAACACAAAGCTGCTCAAACAAGAGGAATATCATTTAGTAAGTTTTAAAAGAAATATACTGCAAGAAGCACTGCATATCAAGAACAATTGTGTTTTCTGCTCTTTGTAATGATTGGCGTACATCTGATAGAATTAAGTAAATGATTCCTACAGTAACATTTGGTCCCTTTGCCTTGATTAGCGTACGAATGATGTACCAATGTAAATTTTGAGAATTTGGAAATTCAACAAGGCAATTAGATCTATAGATTCATGCTTTCTAAAACTGATCTTTTGATCCTTTGAAATGGCTAAATCTCTTTTTTTTTCACAATATGCAAGTTCTATTGAGCATGTAAGTATATGTAGTGTCAGAAGAATTATTTTTGTACTATAAAATCCCCTATCTTTAACATAGCTACACCTTACAAAAGTTTGTGTCATTGAAATACCCTATAAAGTCCTTACCTCCTGTAAAAAAGGCAGCTGTTTTAAAGCTACAAAGCACTGCAAAGTATCATTTCACGATGTTCATTTCAGATAGACGGGGTTATGTATGTGTGACTTACTTGGTCTTGCTCTCATTTCCAAGGACAAACTGAGTACACAGCTGGACATTAAGGAATGTTGACATTATGCAATCCCCTCTAGTAGTACAGATGTTGATATTAAGCTGAACTTCTCTCTACTCAAGATATAGGTTTATGGATCAATCCCGATCAGCTTCTTTTGAAAGGTGCAAACAATTATCAGTGAGTTTGTTAATATTCTACTGGATGAGTTGTACATGTTCCTCTATCTCACTGTTAACATCGTCAGAGTTCTATTTAACAATGAGACCTGCAGCCCGCAAGGGCTACGGGTCAATAGCCCATGAGGCGAAGCCGAATGGGCTATAGACCCGTGGCCCTTGAGGGCAAAGGGTCTAATTGTTTTGGTATCACCCAACTAGTCGGACAGAAAAGGCAATAATAAAGTTAGCAAATGCAAGTTGAAGAAATATTTATTTGGGAATAAAACGAAAGAAAGCGTCACGCTTGATTGCGCCAATTTCGTTACTCAAGGACTATTACTAATAGTCCTCTAGTAGCATAGCCAATCAAAATGCAGGATTTGCATTAGTCCACTAGTTGGTTGATACTAATGATTATTAATATGCAATTCTAAACACTTCAGAAACTTTTCTAAATCTACAAGTTGAAATTTCTACTTCACATATAAAGGCAGCTGTTGTGGTGGGCTGCTGTTGGCAGGGCAGTAGAAATGACCTCTTCATGTTATTTTTCCCTTTTTTCCTCTTGGATGGATGATAACCAGCCTCTTTTCCAAGCAGACAGGGCATTTAGGAACTGAATGACAGGTGGATCCCAGCAAGAAATGTCGATATCATGGAGGTCCTTCATGAAGTGACTGGCCGGTTTGAGCATCACCCTAACAATTCACCTGAATACAAAACTGCTTGAGATGGAGGAACATTAGTAGGTTTCCCTCTGCCTTTCAACAGCAAGTTCAAAACCCAACTGACAATTATAATTTTTCTGTTTTTAACTGCATCAGTCATAATAAATTATATTGAAACTGCTTCAAAATAAAAACATTAAAAAATCATACACTACAAGTAATTTTCCCTAATGGCTCATGCACTGTTCTTAGTTCTGAGATTTTGGTTCTCCATCAAGATAATATCCTCTCGTTTATTGCAGTTCTTTGCTAAAATGTATGTATGTTCCATGAATTTGTCCCCCAGCATCAAGCTTTAATGTCCCTGTTCATACCTTTGTTGTAAACTTCTCAAGACTGCTTTGTTGTTGACTGTGCTAATTCGTACTTACTCTTGATCCATCTGTCCATTTCTTTCCTGTTATTCTAGCAGCAGCAGCATATGAAAGGCATCTGTCAGGTTTGTGTGATTGTCTGCAACAGCTGGTCTGTTTATATTGGTATGTTTGTTTGGTTTCAAGAGATGACTTGGTGTGGCAGTTAGGGATGAATTCTTCTAAGAAACTAACCACATTACAAGAAGTTAGTAGTTGTGAGAAAAGTTAAACATACAACGTACCTTCGTATTAAGATGATCCAAAGAGTGTTCAGTGGTGACAGTCATAATCCTGAAACAAAACACACCTGCCAAAATCAGGTGATTCCAGAGAGCTTCCTTTTAAGGATGTCCCCGAAAATGGACGAGTTTTGATTTTGATGATTTTAGTAAATAATACATGAAGTGATTGATTTGAAACAGAAGTTTGCCCCCGAAAGTGGGCTCATTTAACAAAACTCATGTCCCTGAAAAATGGACACTTTGATTTTTTTGTTATTTAAGGCAGAAGTTTATGCTGCTGAAAGTTCACTTAATGTTAATATAAAATTAATAATGTAGCTGTAGCTATACTAACTGGTTTAGGAAAAAAGCACACTGACACTCATGTTTGGTAGTTTTATTATATGCAGTATGTATTATATAATTATTTTATTTAAGTTACATTACAATTTTACAATGTTACTCTCAGTGATTTCTTCCTGTGTTTGCCATGCTTTTTGCTCCCGAAAATGAGCAGTGCACACGAGCCATGAGTACTATGCTTTTTACAATAACAACAATATCTTTACAGTGCAAAAATCCACAGGACCTAAATTAATCCATGAGGGGAAGCGCTCCTTAAGGTGAATAATTTAGCATCCAGAGAAAGCCAAGAGTGTTCCAGTGTCAGTAAAGTCAACACTTTATTTAGAACACCCAGGGCCCCTGAATGGACTTCGCATTTGTCTGTCAGCTTTGGCTTGCTAACGAGACAATGTCGTTACCAAGCCTTCACATGTTTGCAGCTGGATTATTTACCAGCACAAAAACCGAAAACCGGAAGCCGAACCAAATAGCTAATACAAATGTTAAATTTAAATTAACTAGTAAATTAAAAGCAACTGTATGTTATATTACACTGGAAGACAACACCTGTTTCAAACCTCACTTTCGTCTGCATCATATATTTTTTTAAAGCAGGATAGTTCAAACAATCCACAATGTTGCCAAATAAGGTGACTAAGATGAAAATTGGACACTGATGTCATCCTGCATTGCAACATAACATACAGGATTGCTCTCTCTCAACGTACCTCACGCCAGGTTGTGGAAACCTAGCTTGTATATCATTGCTCAGACCTTCAGCCATTGGATATTACTGCTGCTTCAACATAACTGCTGCCAGAGAAATGCTTCAATGACAAGACAAGTACTAATAACATCATATCTTGGTCTCATCCAGTGGTTTCCTTTAACCATAAATCTCAGGTGTGTCCATCCCTTTTGATGAGATAACCTTGCAATCTATCTTGATGCTGTGTGATATCTTTCAATACTTGATGATCCTGTGAGAGGTCAGTTCTCAGTCTACTAATTCAGTCGTGACTGAAAGCAGTCTCTTATTAGCCTTCATAATTTGGAGTTGGGCATGAGGTTGATGACATCACTCTTGATGACATCACCCTATAGAAATGAATTTGTCTTCGAAACAACTGCGAGAAGTGAATACCAATAACAAAATCAAAGGCTAGAACTGCATTCTGGAATATAAGTACTCTCTAGCACTGGTAGATCTACAAATCTATAGGTCACAAGTTAGGTCATTAGTTCACGGAGAACGTAGGCCATGAAATATTGCTGTGTTGGGTTACTGATTACATAAGAAGAAGATAAGCATTCACCTCAGTGACAGGTATCGGTATTGAGATATCTATTCCTAAGTAGAAACGAATTAGAAGTTGATCCAAACAAGACTTTTCAGAAAGATGACTGCAATCTAGTGATGCACAACAGCAACAACAAATGTCATTCACCCTGAGCAGGTTTAGGTATTTTCTAAATGCCACAGTAGAAACTCAGAGAATTGAGTGCAAGATGTTGTAAAGGAATCATCATGAGTAAAATGTCCATCAAGTGTGATCCTTCAAAATGGTTCCTGTACAATGTAGGTATCAAATCTATGGCAAGACCAGTTCAGTAAATTTATCTGGTTTTGAGCAGTAGAATAGGATACTCCCAGAGTCCCACAGTTGCTGTTCTTAATGGCCAGTGAAACCTTGTGTTATGGGCCAGTGAGAAGTTGGTAATATTTGTATTGACGTCCCATGATGTTGTGTAGTACTCTGACTGGTTTGTAGTTCTAGCTCAGATGTAAACAATTTTCCTGGTGTAAATTAGTATTAATTGCTGCATAGACCTGAAGAGTCTGTAAGCCAGAGCCAATCCCAATCGAGGATCCTCAATTGAAAGTGTATTTTAAGAATTGATCAATAGTAAAAGGGAGTCATGGGAAGACATGGTTAAGGTAGTATAACAAATAATGGTTTCGCTGGTAATCTTTCGCAGCATCAATAACCTACTCATCAATGGTATGTACTGATCCATGCCTGCAAGGACGTGCACAAGTTTTCTGCAGCCACCCTAATAAAACAGAAAGGTTGAGACTCAAACTAATCATCCTCCAAATAAAGCAGAATAGAAGTATAATTTACAGTATGTTTGTCATCCAACATTTGAATAATTATAAGAAGGGGGCTCAGTGATTCAATTCACCATGACACTATCACTCTTTATACAGGTTTCTGTATTTAAAGAGATGCTGATGTACTGCTTGAACTATTAAGGTTCAACCAAGTCTTCTTCTAAAGGAATTGCAAATTCTCTGAAATTAATATTATCAGCTGAAACTGGTTAACACAGCATCCATGATGTTTAAGTTGACCATTAGAGGTCAAAATATATTGGGAATCTAGCTTAGGCAGAGGCTACTACCAGTAACTCACTGGTTGCAGGCAGCAATTACATTGACATCTCTATCTGGCCCCAGTAAGGTGCATTACTGACAACTGAGAAAAAGAAAGAACTTGAACCAAGTATCATTTAGGAGAATCCTTTATCATGGAGGCTGTAGATGAATCAGCTGATATCGAACATGCTGATGAAGCTGTGGACTTTGACATTCATCAACCCTTGAAGATGTCAGTCAGGTCATAAGTGGATGAAGTGTTACTCGCTGGCTGGCTGCATAAAATGTTTCTCATAATGTTTCTCATACACGAGAGTGGGGTGAGGCAGTAACAGATATCAAAAGAGGGGGGAGGGGTTGATTATATCAATCTCGAAAAAGCCATATATGCAGCAGGGTCGTACCTTTGTGCCATTATGAGGTAAAACCTGCTTTTGATTAAGTCCTGTAGAACGATGAAGCCACTAATGAGTATCAAGAGAGTCTAGGAAGGCATAGTTGAGATGACTGTCAGAAGTAGTTTTGTGCACTCATGAATAATCTTGCCATGACGTGTACTGTTCACATATGCACAAATCCAAAATTCCTATATCATGATAACACGCACATTGACTGGCTTCCTGGGCATTAATAGGAAAAAATAAGAGATGTTTCTTGCGACATTTGCATTTGAGAAGAAGAGTCAGGGTGAGAGGTTCTTGACAATCAGCTTGTCACAGCTATGGCTGTACCAAAGAAACACTGACATAATAAGGGGCAGTGCATCGTGAACACACTGGAGATGCTTGCCAGTCTTTTAAACTTCAAGTGTTGACTGAGGGATTTAATAGTTTTAATTAGAACAGAATGTGATCAGGCTCCTATCAGTTTGCTCTTTACTTAGCTTCCTTCCTCCCTAAGACAGTATTCCACTTCACTCTTCTTTGGTTTAATCTTCTACTTGAATACAAGTGTGGTAAAAAAAAAATGCTGTAATTGATATGAGGAAGTCTTGACAATGCTGTACTATTCTAAGTTCAGCCAAGTTGTCTGGTGTACGTAATAGACATGCTGGTAATTGCCTCACCTTGGGCTGACACCTTGCCGTGGTGGTGAAGCTTACATGTCTCAAGTTTGTGTAAGCCACTGGGAAATGAGGCAGATGTGCTGCTCATATCAGTGGAGGAAGAGATGCACTGATAGAAGGAGCACTTTGAAGGAGTGCTTAACCATGAGGAGCCACCCAACCCTCCAGAAGTAGAGTCAAGCAACAAACTAAACATCAGGACAGGTTGTATTACATTGCTGAGATCAGGAACGCTATGAAAAAGTTAAAGGAAGGCAGCAGGCTGTGACAATATACCACCAGAGGCAATTAAGGCTGGGGAGTGGAGTGTCAGTGGAGGTTTGTCTGGACCAAATGCCAAATACCAAGCAATATGGACCAAATAGCAACACTGAGGATTATTGTGGAACAAAGCATTGAGTGGCAGTCCTCCTTGTGTGTCAACTTAATAGATTTTGAGAAGGCTTTCGACAACATCAGCAGAGAGGTGTTGTGGAAGTTGTTGTGTCACTACAGGATGCCTGTCAAGATAGTTACCATAGTCGGAGCTCTTTATGAGGGTTTTTCTGGGCAGGTGGTACATAATGGACGGAAGACCTAACCACTATGCACAAGGACTGAGCCAGACAAGGCTGCCTGCTATCTCTCTTGCCCCCGATTGCAGACCAGGACAGCTTTTGATAGGAGGCATGGTATCCAATGGTCCTTCACAACATCTTTAGAAGACCGATGATCTGACCCTACTGTCGCACAGAATGCATGACACGAAGGATCAGACACAGGCCTTGGAGGAGCAAGGTGCAAAGTGAAGATCATTGTTGCAAAGACAAAGCTGATGTGTATCTGTACCAAACGCGGTGATGGTGTGTGGATTGAAGAGGAGCAGTTCGAGGAGGTGGACGAATTCACATACCTCGGGAGCATTCTAAGTAACAAGGGTGGTACTGATGAGGATATCCAGACATGGATTGGGAAGGCAAGGCAGGCATTTGCCATGTTAAGACCAATATGGCGGTATATGGCACTGACAATGAAGACAAGTTAAGAGTCTTTGGGTCAAATCTGAAGGCTGTGCTCCTGAATGGATCTGAAACTTGGCAGTTGACCAAGGGATTGAAGCAGAAGTTGCAAGTATTCATCAATAAGAGCCTGAGGAATATCCTGTGCATTTGGTGGCCAAGACCAATACAAAATGAGGAGTTTTAGAGACAACCAGGGCAACGACCTTTAGAGTAGGAGATTAGACAAAGAGCTTGGGGTTGGGTTAGCCACACACTGAAGAGACCAGATGGATACATAGCCAAGAGGGCCATAGGGTGGAACCCACAGGGGGAGCACGAGAGAGGGATACCCCAGCACAGCTGGAGGTGCACAAGAATGGCAGAGTTAGATGAGAGGCAACTCACATGGTGGGAAGTGAAACACACTGCTCAAATTTGGGTCAGGTGGCGGGCACTAGAGGACGACCTATGGTCCACCCAAGTGGAATGAAGAGGATTGACTGAGTGAGTGAGCGCTGGTAATTGAATTCTGGTGTAATACAGGGATACATTATGTCAACTTTACTGCCAAGCACTGCCATCAACTGACTGTCATTTTGTACAAACAAAGAGAGCAGAGTAGAGAAATGTGCTGGACACTTTCTGTTGTTCTGGAGGATCTAGATCATGCAATATTCTATATCAGCCCATTCATGTCATGAGGTAGGCAAAGTCTTCATCCAGCTACCATTTCCAGACTGCCAGGGCTTACTCCAGTTTCAGAGGTTGAAAATGACTAAGAGTATTTCATCTTCCCTGAATGGGATGTTAGTATCCCCCTCTCATCATGGCATGCAGCAAATTTGTACATGAGTTAGGGTGAAAAATTAGGCCTTCAAATACGTTGCTTCTGGGTGAATATGAGAGGACCATAAGATAAAAAGGTTTAGGGCCCTAGCCTATCCCAGGCACACCTGAAGGAGGACCCAGAGACAGAACTCTAAGCTTTAAACCTAGCTGGCCAAGTGACTTCCAGATGCAACAAGAATGGAGAGACCTTGTTGTTTCCCTGTGCAAAGCATAGCATCCAAAGGATCAGAAATGACTGACAAGGACAACAGAATTTCAATGGCAATGCTTGTTGACATCATTGTTTTGCACCCCACTTTTACAATACAGGAGAGATACTTTGTTTCCTTTAGTCTGACTAGTTCTTGGCCATCTTTAGGCAGGTATCCTTTGTTCTCCTTCCAAAGCCACCCTGTTTGTTTCCTTTTTGAATTTTTCTGCAACTTGTACTCTATCTGACTGGCTGGTATATTCTCATCTTCCTAATCTTAGCTGCAGAACCCCCAGGAATGGAGAGACCTTAGGATTTGTTTCCCTGTGAGCCACTTAGTGGTAAAGGATTTGTGTTGATAATGGTGATGATAAGTCATGCATTCCATGTGTGACTGCATAAACTTAGAGTTTCATTCTTCCTGCATCTTGATTGCTTCTGTTGTTTGTGTTTCTTTAGCTGTCCATGTTCCACCATAGAATAAACAGCAAGATTCGTGATGTTTGTGATGATGACAATGAGGATAATGATAATGATCAGACATACATGTCACATGTGGGTGGATAAATGTTTTTGCATCTTGATTGCTTTTGTTGTATGAGTTGTCTTCAAGTCGTGAAGCTTCAATGGCAATGCTTGCTGAAGTCATCATACCTAGGCAGTCAAGGCCACAATGATACGTTGGCATCCACTGCAATCCTTTGCACAGGTGCTCCATGTCTCCATCTCAAGTCAGGTCCTGTTCTTCCGCTGCTGAAATTTTCTATAATTTACACTGCTTGTCTACCTTGTCTAATACTACTCTCATCATCCTAACTGTAGCAATAGGCAATTTTCATTATGATGTCATGCCATAAGTGAGAATCCTTAAAGCGTTGTTTAGCTCACTGGGATTGGGCTGCTATTTATTGTATTTATTAGGAAAAAATCTGAACTCTGGTTGTTTTAGTCAAATGACATCATAGTGCAAACAGCCTATTGTTTGGTGATTATCTTCTTGGCTAGGTCCTGGATTCCTCTTTTTGTCAGAGCATTAGCAGCTTCCAAGGTACTTGCAGTGATTCATTGATTGGCACTCCTGCTCATCTGCCAACCGGCTGGCTGCCTTTCCTCTTTTGGTTAGCTCAATGATCCTTGTCAGCTATTATCAAAGGCTACCTATCTAGCTGATATGAGCTGAGGTGTGTGCTTTGTCCCTTGATCCCATGCCCTAGTGCCTTTAAATTTTGAGGGTTTTTACTTTCCATAGTTATCACACTGATAAAAATTCACCCCTAGAAAAAGATAAATATTATGATTCATCCATGCATTTCGCAAATATGTGCGACAAAATTTGGAAATTTAAACCAATTTTGGAAGCTTTTTCACAAATTCTAAACCTTGCAAAAAATAAAAGGCATTAGGGTGAGTACTTAGATGCCTAAAAACTAGTCTAAGCTTTTCCTTAACTACCTTCCTGCACTATCTGTAAACGTCTGGTTGAACCTTACCAAAAAAATTTCACTTATCAGTGTGAAAACTGTCAAGTGAAATGTAAAAGAATAATTGACCTAGGCGCAACTAAGCGGGAGTCGAAACGCAGACAGAACAATGACATATCTCATGTCTCGAATGTGAAGTCACAAAATGAAGCCAGAGTAAAGTCGAAATGAAAATAAAGCCGATTTGAAGTCGAAAAAAGCCGGTTTAAAGTAAAAACGAAGTCAAACTGAAGTCGAATTACAACCGAACTCGAAGTCGAAATAAAGCTGAATTCCAGTCACTGGCAGAATAACCTGAAAAGAAACCCAAATTAGAAAGGCAAGAGGGAGGAGCCATCCCACATCCAGGGTCCCATTAGTAAATCTAATTAGATTATCTATTTAATTAAGTGAAGTCAGAAGTATATAGACTTCTGGCCGAAAGTGTGTGCTTTGTATGCTTTGTAAGGTTCATCCAGAGCTCTATTTACCCACCCCTCCCAGCCCACAGTGAATGTACTGACCACCACTTTGATTTTTCATCAGAGTCCTGTCTGGCTTGGGTGTAGCACTCAGCATATTGATGAATAACAGGCTGGGTGGTCTGTCTCTGAAATGTCTTTTTTATGGCAGTGGCTGACTGGAGAAGAACTGGTCATCATGAAATGAAGAGAGCTGAAAAATAAAACAAGGCAGTTAATGAAGAACAAAGTGAACATCATCCGACTGTAATAACTGCACTTATCCTTTGCACAGTTGACACAGTTTTGGTGTGAATAGGCTTTTTGATGAACGATATAGAAATTCATCATCTTTGGAAATCGAACAGTTATGGCGCGAAGTAACCCATGTGGAATGCGCACAATTTCTGTAAGATCTGATTTTGTTAAATTATTTACATTGATCACTCATTTATTTTCGAAATCAGATATTATGAAATTATTTGGCATAGAATTCTAACCTCAGTGGAATGTTCTAGTCCGATCCCAAACGTAAAAAATGCAATTAAAGTAACTTCCCCAAGACAGAAAACTAATTACTCTGTTTTGTTACTGACTTAACCCTTAACCCTTATCCCTTTTAAGGGAAGTATTCCCCAGATGGAGTTGTTTTCCAAAAGGTTTTCCCGCCAAACCATAACCGCACCATTGCTCTCACTTTTCGTGAAATTTAATCCGGAAAAAGCTTTAGGACAAGGAGGATTTCAACGAAAACTGGACTGAACTTAACTTTATGTCGAGTCGCATTTGTAAACTTGAGAAAAAAAAAACCTAAAATTCTTAGAAACGTCTTGGTGCAGTGTCCATTACAAACAATTTTATGAATCAACAGTTTTTAACAAAATAAAGAAACATCGTTTAAAGAATAGAACAAGGCGCCTACCTCGAGTGCGGGTTGATGAAGAAACGCCAAGGTTGTGAACATGGTGTTTCAATGTCTCCACGTGTTTTGTTCGGGAGTGAAGATCGGTGAACACTGCTGGAACTGAATTCCTTCATGAGCTGAACTAGAAAGTCGCTTCAGGGGCAATTTCTGCTAACAGCATTAAAACTTAAGTTAAGGGCTAAGTAAATTAAACTTAAATTATTTGAAAAGTTACAATGTAAAAATGAAAAACACCTAAGGAATGTCATGTTTGGTTTGTCACGTCTCGAAACATTTGCGCGGTAAAGTATACCGGAAATTACTGAAACACAAAATAGCACTGACCTCATTCCTTTTGTCAAGAAATTTCTTTTCAACAAACTTCTAAATGTTGATGGATTATTTTTGACGTAGATAATTTAGGGAAGAAAGCAAACTGTAAAGATCTTTTTTCGGATACCTGGCGCTCATATTCGCTGGATCTGTCAAAAGCTGAATGAACCCTGTGCCAACTGCGCCAGGGTTTTAGCTGAACCTCACTATCCACACATGCTAATGTTGTATCCTGATTGGCGGTGGCTCTTTGCTTTTCTAGGGCTTCCCATCACTAAACAGCTGCAAAAAATCTCTTTCACTCTTATTAATTTTGCTAAATCAGAACTAAGTTTTTTTGTGATTCGCAAGGGAATGCTGTGTTAGGTTATTTTTTTCTTTTGTTGGCAAGGATTTTACGCGAACATTGATGTTATCCGACATGAGTTAGTTTGAATTCCTGGTTGGCTCTTTTTCCTAGCGGATGTTTTTACAGTGACAGTGACAGTTGCTTCCCACGTGGGATAGATCCAAGTGCTGATTGGCTGTTTTTTCGCGCGGATCGTCTCTTTTTCAAGCAGATTTTCTGTGGGTTACGCCTACTTGTCCACCCTTTTCAGTATAAAATCATGGCAAATTTATACGCTGCGATTTGTCCGCCCTATTTGCTGGTTCAGTCAAACAAGTCAAGATATAACAACGAATTTTCGGCCCGATTTGTTTACTTCACTTGAATCACTGGATGAAAGTAGGTCCAGTTTCTAAATCTGTTGCAATTCAACAGTATTGAAAATGCTATGCTTCGCATAAAAATATACTCGGATTTTTTCTCGCTCTTGCGGCGGGGGTCACCACAAAACCCATCATACCTCGGAATATCTATATCTCTACATGCCATAAGGCTTTGGCATTCCTCTTCCATCCACTTCAGTTTCCCGCTAGAGCTGACAGACACCCATCAATCATTATCCATGTTGGAGGTCGACCTGGTCTTGACACCCATCATATCAGCTCAGATTTTATTATCAGAACTTACGTTACAGATCAGAAACTCGAAGTCTGAGTTTGTGTGTTAGGGGTGGGGGAAGGGCACCCACTGCGAATTCACGGGGATCGGGAACCCATCGATGAACATGCACCGTTGCGCAAAGTGGACCGCACAAGGGAAAGCTCGGCGAAACGACCTGGAAACGAAGGGGAACAGAAAGGAATGCGTCACGATCAGTTTAGCAAGGCCAGGAATTCCTAAACGCGGAAGGACTTGAGTAAAACCATTCAAGCCACGCCCTACTTGTATCCCTGCATAGCCGAGAATACAGATTTCCAAGAATAATGGTATAGCGCTCCTTTCTACTTGTTTCTGTACTGCTAAAAGCATAAAGTCCATATGACTACGACTACATTGAATCCAGAGACTGAAACCAAAAGTTCAATTCATCAGGCCCATTTTATTTCCATTAATTAATTAATACATGGAAACCAACAGTTCAATAGTTATTAATATCAAAAAAGACTGAACAGATTATCTATACACTGTACCACGGGGGTACTCCTTTATATGGGCTTTATAGGTATGTGGGGCCCTAAAGGGTAGGGTTTTTCAGCCGTTTTGGTCACAAATAGGGTATCGATTTTGGCCATTTTGGTTATAAGTGGGGAATGGTTTTAGCACCCCAGTCTTGAATTGGGTATGTTTCCTGAAGACCGTCAATAAAAGCCCTTCAATAAAAGCTCTTCATAACTTATGTTTAGGGCAACTGTGTCAGCCGGAACAGTCATAAATAGGCTATCGAATTTTTGGTCAGGTCATAAATAGGGTAACAAAAAACGCAGATTTTGGTCATAAATAGGGAAAGGGTGTTGAGAAGTGGGCCGCACACCCCACCCAACTTTTCTGGAAGTACCACCCCCACCCCCACCCTCGATCAATACATTTTGGTATTTCCCGTCTAGTAATTACTTTTGTCTTCTCTTCTACAGAGATTTGTTTCTTAGTATAATCAAACAGGGAGAATTAGAGGAACTATCCAAATGTCTATTAGCCTTCACTACAAAATTATCTCCACCACTGAAGTATACAAAATACAGTCATTTAGATACTTAGTCATGTTCTGGGACAAGGGGGTGGGAGCCCGGGAAAATAGTGGGCGCGAGGAGAAAGGGTGGAAAGTAGGAGAAAAATGCAAAACGTTAATTTTTGCCTTTTGTAATTAAATGTCTTAGAATACTTTCAAACAAAAAACCCAAAATGTTTTTTGACTTGCATTCTGTGAGACTTCTGAGCCAGCGATCAAACGAAAATGCGCGCTCGGGCTAAAAGACAGGCTTACTTCTGGTGAACTCTGTAAAACTTTTTACTAACCTGCCTTCTTACGGTGGTTCCGTCGTAGGTCACAAAATGTCAAAAGGCATGAGTCCACATGTGTCATGTAATCTGTCAAAAGAGGCAAGCAAGACGAGCGAGGCTGAATACAAATTATCTTTAACCCTTTAAATGTTTTTCTCGTTACTCCGTTATTCCATTTAGTAACACTCGGGAGGGTAGGACGTCCTTCCCACGTTAACAGTTTTGCTCAGTTGGCTGGCCTTCGGTACGCCGTGAGCTGCCCCGTCCTTCATTGAACAAATACAAATCATCCAGCGCACGATTCCACTTGCTGTGTCTTACCTGTCTTTGGCTAATCTTCGCGGTATTCCGAGTCACCTAAGTCCAGTCCCTGAACTATTTTGAGCCCTGGGCAAGGAAGGGATCGGAGAGTTCAGTGACAAGACTAGAGGGAAGTCCAGCTGCAATTAACTGACAGGGGCACACAACAAACCAATGAGTCAGAATTAATCAGGGACCATTATGACTTCGATTTATCTAACAAATAATCATTTCTAAAAAGGTTCCACTTACGGGCAAATTTATATCCGATTTATTCCAGAATCCTTCCCCCAGCCAGCAGACTGGGGACGAGAAAGAACATGGCAGGTCACGAAATGGAGAGCTGGATAATTTTCGATGGAAGTAATCCCCTCAGCGACTTTCTTGAAAAAAACCGACCTTCCTCTATGAAGCTTGTAAATATGGCGGTTTTCGCAGGTGATCCTCAACGACGACCAACCGTATTTGAATTCCCATTGTCGATTCCCGAACCTCAGAAACAGATACTTCTTGAAAGGTGGGAAAAATTAAAGACAAAGAAACGTGGGAAGATTACCAACGACGATGTGAAACATTTAGCAAAGAAACATTCTTACAAGTCAGGGAAGTGGTTATTCAATTGCCCAAGGTAGGAAGAAAAGTATAATATTTTTGTTTGGAAACAAGCGGTTCTTTCTGATCAGCGCTTCGCTCCTTTGGAGGCCGAATACCAATTTGACCGGAAGCCCGGAATTTTCGAAAAAATTCCAGATCTAAATTTACATATACCGGTAACTAGCGGTAATCAAAGATTAGTGGAGTGCGCTCGACGTCTTTAGTTGGTTTCACTTTGGTTAATTTCGTTTACCGATATTCAACCCATCTTTCTCAATCGACATTCATGCACGTATCCCCTGCGGAGTGTGTTGCGTGACAAAACGCGATGCTCACGCAATGTGCTATTAGTACAGTACCAGGAGGAGAGCGTGAGGTTTTGTAAAACCAGAAAAATAAACGACTTTGTGACAGTCTAACCCAAGTTTTTACGTACGTAGTCTCAGGAGTAGTGTAAACAAGCTCATTCTCCACAAGAAACCAATTCATTTTAAAATTAATTCCAATTTTTAAAGTTTATACCTTTATTAATGATTGAGAAAGTCATATTACTGTGATTAGCTGAGAGCCGACCAATTTATATTTTTTAAAAGATAAATAAAGATAAATTTGCACTGCAGTTGAAAATAGTAACATGCGTGAATATGTAATTTTCTCAGTCATGCACAACCATTTTACCATTCAAGTTTTCTCTCACTGTGACGGACCAAGGAGAAAGAGGGACTGCTCTTGATATGGTATTTTTACACTATCAATTTAAGTAATTTAGATCTGAAATCTTGAAAAACTAAGAAAAACGGCCTGGAATCTGATGCAATAATATTTCCTCTGTATTACAGCACTAACATTGATGAAATCTGGACCAGTGTTGCCAAAGCAGTGGTGAGTGGCACCCTGGGAAGTGCTGCCAATGTGTTTACGAGTGACAACCAATTGATGGAGTATACTATTCTCGTCTACAATGAAGATTTCACAAAGAAAGAGCAAGTGTGGGCTGTCGAGAGAAGTCTCAGGACTTTGGGAGTGACATTTACATTACGCTACAAGCCCAATATTTACACAACACTGGGAATTTACGCTGGTAACGAATGGCAATTAGAACCAACAATATATCATTCATGAATCTGCATGAAGAACATTACTTGTTGATCAGACGTGCAGTGACTACAAAAATGGTTTATGATAGGAAGGCGGCCCACTTCAGTAGCTTGGGTAGTGAAAGAGCTTCAAGAAGCAAAGAAATTGTGATTTGTATGTAACTATTACATTGATTTTAATAGTTTTACATGTAAATAGAAAATTCTTAAAAAAAATTAACAAAATCAAAATAAAATGTTTATGACTGAGAATGTTCAATATCTAAATAATAAGTAAATAAGTTAGCAAAAGCAAATTGTGTTGCCATACTCAGGGTTCAACCCTGATGCATAAATAAACTTACATACATAAATGACAATTTAAACATTTTCACCTGATGGAAATTTTAAATTCCTATCTTTGGGGGTGAATTAAAACTTCTACTTTTTGTCTAATATGTTATATGTTACACCGTTGTGCAAAACAGCTAAAATTGACATTTCTTCCTGAGCTGTGGTTTGGCTTCACAGGAGTCCAATACGCACTGGAACACGCCCATATTTGTTGTGGAAATGCATATACTAGATGATAGAAAAAGTGCAAATGATTAGAGAAAACAGGAACAACTTTAAGAAATAACTGCAGGGTTACAGAACACTTTTTGTTTGTTCGCTTTTCGGTACATGTTTAAAAAAATGACAATTTTAATTGCTTATTTTAATCGGCACTCTTGGCACTAGCAAGCCATTTCTGTACTCTCAGGATTAACTGGAACTTCAGTAAGAATTTCAACGACTCTGCTAGTTGTGGTTAGAAACTCAGTAACGTAAGTTGAATCCAGATTTATGGAACAAAGAGTCAAATACATGTACAAAACAAAGTTATAAAAGAAAAGCTGCCCAATTCCTTACAAGATGCTGAGTGGAAACTGGATGTACAATACATAAAACGTTATAATAAAGAGATTGTTTGACATGACGAAAACAAACCTTCCATCATCCCACACAGAGAGATCAGTCAATGGACCAGCTCCAGCACAATCAAGAGTGGTAATACATTCTGAAAATAATTGAAAGTCTTTTGTACCCTCACTTAAGAATTCATCTTACATATATTAGTAGTAATATTAGTTTAGTAGTTGTAGTTTATTAGAACTCTCTGGCAGTCTTAGGCTGAAGGTTTACATTGCACACTGAACTGATTCAAACTTTTATTCAAGTTTACAGTTAAGCTTAGATGAGAGACATATTCTTGGATCAGAAAAAGAGTGTTGGACCAATCAGAGGGTGTGTTTTCCAACAATGGTGTTGGAGATTTCTGTATAACAAGAAGCAAATACTCACAAAGCACTCATGATAAAATTGGGTCAAATTAAAAAAAGATGATGGTCGGAGCTAGGGGTACTCATTCACTCGTATGGTAAATGTGTTTGACATCTACTCAATTACATGAAAAATTCAGTCTTAGCTCAGTTAAATTTACAAGCTTGGTATATTGCCAAAGCATGAGAATTGAAAAACCAGGAGAACATTACCAGAGGGCCTGACATTGTGGCAAATATATTATGCCTTCACAGGAGTCCAATACAGGAGTTGGACTTATATTTTCTCTGTGCAACAAATTGCTGCAACTTACAAAAACAGTTGCTAATACACGTAATAGTGCTCTACAAATTGCAATTCAACAATGTAGTGCAACAAGTTGTACGGGAAATGTTGAACATATTACTAGTCTTCTCAAGGTACCTGTTCCTTCTCTTTCCCAGATTTTCACGGTTGAATCATGCGAGGCTGTAGCAATTCTGATAAACAGAAGCAATAGAAGAAATTTAAAACATTCAAATGCCATTTTTGAATACTATATTATAACATCAGTTTACTTTGTAAACAGCTGCATGATTGATTGGCTATGCAGGTGCATGACATCATGCTAACATATTTCTCAACTTTTCCAACAGAAATTTCTAATCTTCTAGGAATTTGCATTATGTTTATTTGAGAGTTCCTTGCTGTCCTGTCCAGTAAAACATTACCCAGCAATACTGTTTACAGCAGAGTTCCGGCAGCCCAAAGGGCTGCCAAGCGGAGCCCTATACTCATATAGGAAAGAAAAAGAAACCCTTGAGTTGATTTTCTCATGGTTATCATGGCTAGTGGTATTGCTTGTGGGCGCGTACGCACGACGGTGACGACGGCGACGGAGTTGCCCAACATGGCGGCCATACTCCAAATAATAGGTTGACAGACATGCAGCCTTGGTTTACCTTGTACTTCCTTAATATCGGACATCCATGTTATGATCAATTGACACCTGTCAAAACAAGGTATCTGCTGACCAGTATCACGTGACCATATTGTGGGCTCAAGTTTACAACTCCTTGAGATCACGTGTTTTTTGAAGTTGACCGCTGACCAAGTGCTGATTATCGATTGGATCGTGGGCTCATATTAGGTTACTTGTTGGAAACAGGGCAGGATTGCTCGGAAGGCGATTAACGCTAACCCAGGATTAAAAGTTAAATTGTAACTTTTTCTTCCATACAAATGTTTTTGCTGTTTTGTTTTGTGTATAGGGTGATTATTAAAACTCAAAACAGAAGGCCAGACAATATACAGAAAACCTCACTGCAAAGTTACAAAACTCAAATCAAAATTCTAGGTTTTTCTGGGTTAGCTTAATAGGGCTTTGAACAACCTGGCCCAGGAGCTACGCTTTTAGGCTGGCCTAAATCTATATATTAGCTTTGAAAATAAACTGTTTTTAATATACCACTTACAGATCTTTAGACCAAACATGTTCCAAACGAGGAAGGAAAGTGCAAGCAGATGTAGTTTGGTAGTGGCCAATGTACCGACGGATCATTTGCTGTGCTCTCACATCCCAAAGCTGTCAATCAAACAGATTTGCTCTTTATTGTTATAGTCGACAGTAAGAATGGTCAAGTCTTTATTCAAACCTACTGGCCAAACAGGATGGCACTTTCATTTGTCTCTGGTTTTAGTAGCAACAAATAACCAGGTCTAACTGACTAGTTCTAGTCCTCACCTAGATGGGATGTTAGTCCCTTTACTTCATTCAATTTCCGGCTACATTTACAAATCTGGGTGTGCATGTTTGAGAGAGCACTGTGAGAGTTAAGTTTCTTGCCCAAGAACACAATGCAATAACCCCGGCCAGGGCCTGAACGCAGACCGCCTGAACTGGAGGCCAGCTGCAACTCCAACTTAGTGCAGAAAGAAGCTCCCACTTGTTTCCTAAATTTTTATATAGTTTAAACATACAGTCGAACCTTGGCTAACGGACAACTACCATTAGCAGACACCTCTCTTAAGTGGACACTTTTTCTGGTCCTGAGAGTGTCCACTTGCGAGAGGTTCAGTTCAATGTAGGGCATGCACCTGTGTGAGACTTAAATAGTGTTTCATCAATAACAGCATAAAACAGAAATGTAACTCACAGTGGATTCACAGCCTTTTCCATTGAATCCATTGCTACATGTCAAAATAAATTGTCCATCTCTTGAGCAATCACAATATGTCTTCAAAATAAAAGCAATAGGCACCAATTACTAAGGGTTAACTAAATGTACCTTGAAAATTGGGCAGGGTGTGCAATGTTAGGTAATTGCTGTCAAATCCATCCTTCCCTTATTGGTGAAACTCCAAAATGCTGGTTTAAGGTTACAGTATACCTTCAGGGGTGTCTCGCGCGCAAGCGATGTAGCGCGTGCAGTTTAAGCAGTAGATAACTAAACCCCTATATCAAATTAAAGCTTATGGAGCTGGCTATCAAACTATACCAACAATTTTGAAAGAAAATGAATTGTCGAATTTTTCACGACCACTAAATGCGAGCGCCCGAATCACCTTTCGAAAGCTACAAGTCAAAGCGAATTTCGTTTTTCGCCAATTTAATTTTTTCCCCGGTTTCAGGGCCCAAAGCGCTTAAAAAACGTGTCTGCGTTTTGGCATATTCGATTGCAGTAAAAAGTTACAGAACATTTTCGAAATAGGATTAAAAAAATGTGGAGTGATCGTACAAAAATCGCTCTCGAAGAAAAAGTATTTCGAAATTAACAATTCCCAGACACGCTTTTGTAGTTTATATGTTAAACTAGCCACTGTCCAAATTTAAGAGCAATTGAACAAATTTCCTTTGAGTTATAACTCTTTTAAGTGTCTGCTTCAAGTGAAAAAATTTATTCGAGAAAACAGCACTAAGAAAAATTTTCTGCTTTGCGAACAAACTTCGCCCACAAACGCCTTCAACTGGGTTCTCAGGTAACTAAGCCAATCAGTGCAGGGAAAGTTTACTACCGTTAACCTCCTGGTGAAATTTACGCGCGAATCTCTAAAAAACTCTTGTGTTTCGCAATGCGCTCAAGGAACCGAAGGCAGAGAGATAATTTTTCTGTAGCTCGGTATTTCTTGAAGCTGGTCTGGCAAAATGGGGAAGACTAAAAAGGATACGAACGCTAGAGTGGCTGAGCGAAGGAAACAAACAAAAGACAGCGCGGAGAGCTACTGTGTGTGAGCAACTGTGCATGGATAATATTTCAAATGGTCTCAATGAGTCCGACGATTCGTCGATATCGGACTCATCAGAAGAGTCTCTGTCAGCATCCCTGTTATTGCTGTCAAGTTCCGAAATTTTTACAGAACCTTTCTTTTCTCTCACCACTAATATTTGCCCGCCTTATACGATAACTATAGCTTCATCCGCGTGGCGAACTTTCGCTTCTTCACTCATTGATGTATTTTCATTCGTTCTTCGCTGTTTTCGCTTTTTCGAACCGGTCCATGGTTTAAACGTGGTCTATGTTTACTTATAACTTAATAGAGACACGCCTAATATCAAAAATGCTGGTTAGTCAGAACAACAATGCTGATCAACTGAGTAGTCAATTCGTGACATCCATATAGGTAATTCCCGCGAAAATCGTCTCGGTTGATTGCATACGCGCCATAGGGCTGTCAATCAAGAGGTAAACTTTTACTTCCGGTGAAAACGTAAAACCGCCATTTCTCCGCCAATATTTAGCCTTTTTCAAAAAATTTTTTCAGAAATTAGAGATTATTCTTCGACCTCTATTTTGACCCAAAAATCCAAATTTGAAGAAAATTGCCGACCCGAAGGTATACTGTAACCTTAAATCAATGGAAAAAAAAATAACAGGAAAACAAAGAAAAAAAACTGTATCAAAGTCCTGCAGAGCATGCTAGGGACTCCAGATACATAGTCAGTGCCTGCCCACAATGACAGGAGATACTGGCTAACATCAAGGTCTACAATGCATGCAAAAGGTGACAGTTACTAGTAAAAGTCATGATAATAATACCAGAAAGCCATAACGAAATGTAGATAAAGAAATAACATGGGAATTTGGATTGCAAATACACATCTTAATTTAAAGTAATCGGTATACAGATGCCTTATTCCCTTAAATGTATGGAGTATGCTGTTATTAAAAAGTTTTTTTTTTTTCTGTATGAAATTCCCCTTTATGCAATTTTTGGTCACCTAAAGCAGTATCTTTCATGTTGCTTTGTGGATGCACTGATTTATAAAATCAAAACAAGAGTTAAAGTTCAAATATCATTTATAATAGCCAAAGCCAAACCTATGGACATTGAGTCATAAATTAAATTATCTCATTCATTGGGCAGATACCAGCAGTTAACTTATTCTCCTAAGAGATAAAATACCTGAAAGTATTGCTGAGCAGGAAACGTAAATACAGGCTGCATGTTCCTTGTATCCCACACTCTAGAGTAAAAGGCAAAAACATTTACAGTGTCTACCAAAACATGCAGATAAGTCAATAATATAGTCATCTCAATCTCATCTCATCTTTCTTGCTCTGATCACTACTGTAACCAAGCCAAAACCTGCTGCTGCATCTTAAAGAAGAGTTTGTGTGGTTACACATAAATTGAGAAGGGTAGTAGAAATATGGGAAAACCCAACCTTGACGGGAAGAAAAAATAGAAAAACCAGGACAATCAAGAACCAGTCAGATGGTCATGCCCTTTTCCAATTAGCCTGGTCAGTGTCAAATACAATAATAAACATACTGTCACTGTACTATGTACCTTAGCATTTTGTCTTCCCCAGTTTGAGCAACTTGAGTCTGAGTTCCAGGAATCCATTTCACACAACTTACCTATAATTATAACCATTAGACCATAAAACAAATCAAAGCATACCTCATGAAGGTTATCTTAATCTAAACCCACCTTCTGAGACCACTCCACCCCTTGAAAAAAATGTTAGTACCTCCCAAAGCAGTTCCTTGTCAAGAGCTAACTTTTATGAATATGCCTAAAGAACAAAACAATTCTCACCAGATTTCTAGACACTTCCTTTTCACTGACACTTGTTTTTCTAGTGGTGTCCCAAAGCCTCACACAGTTATCTCTTGACCCAGAGAATAATAATGTTCCATCTACAAATTAAGGTCATAAGCATAGGATGGTATTAAAACCTTTTTTGTTTTGTTTTAATTTTTGTTATTGTCAGGTTTAAAATCCTAGTATACAAATTAAATCACCACTTGACTTTCCTATAAACAAATTTATCTTTTCACATCAAAGTGTTGGCACCTGACTTGCTTCAAAACAGGGGCAAGAGGGAATTTAGAAATGCTCTAACAAGATGGCCATACACAGTTTCCTAACCTTTGTTCTAAGTGTACTTTTACAAGAGAGGTAAAATTATAATCATGATGTATTAAAAATCAGCACAATACTTAGTAGACTGTTTGCAACTTGTAATAGTTGTGGACATTGAATTATGCAATATTTGTGGCTCTATTCTGCTACATGCATATATCTGAATGATGGCAACCATGACATTTTGATTACTGTTAATGATAACTCTAGCCTTCCACACAAAGTACTGAGCTTAAGATGATCTCCTTCACAAAGCTCTAACAAGCTCTTGCTGAGATCGTCTTGCCATAGAAGATAAGTAACAATTGACCAATCTTGACCGAACAAGCTTGGTCACAAAGGATTTATTATATGGCTTTCGGGGAAATTTTTCTTGCGGGACACAGCGGGTAGTCCCGAGTGGGCAAGATAGCTCCATCTTGCCCGCTCGGGTAGCCAATCACAGCGCAGGATTTGATTCATCTTGCTCGCTCATGGAGCTGGCCATATAATAAATGCATTATGATTAAAAATCTATATCTGACTTTTAGCATGAACACTCACAGCATAAAAATATGAGCCTGTTATGAGCTTGGCAAATTGACTATTAAGGTTAGTGAGCATGTCTTCCCCAAACACACAAACACAGACATTCAAGCAAATAGCTAAATTGATGTCTTACCATCATTTAGATCTATAGCAGTTACCACCAGCCTGTGGCCTTCAAAGGTCAAGATGGGATCATTTTTCTCTTGATGCCATGCCTTTATTGTTTTATCTCTAGAAGAACTATATACTGTGGCACCTACATGTTTTACCTGTGGAAAACAAGAGAGCAAAATAATAATATTGTCCTTCCTTGAACTAATCTACATGTAATATTGATAATATAAATTACCATGATTATACACGTGCTATCATCAATCTTGTTTCAACCACGTTTCAACTGTAGATAGTTTGCAAGTACAACCTTAGCTATTCAAATTATTTATTTCACAAAACCGATCACTGAGGGTATCAACCAGCACAGGCAGTAATGACACTGGTAAATATATAAACGTATGACCAACTTTTCTTTGACAGAATGAGTGGTCTCACAAGAGTCACAAGTTCTTTTACAATGCTATGAAAATCTCAGACTCACTCAAAATATACCAGTCAGGGTGTCTCAAATCTATCATTTGCCATGACCCTGTGTATTATAAACAGCATACTCCACTAGCATATTTATAAATATACATACTTTAGTGACATCTCTTGTATGACCAGTCCACTTATGATGTGGGATACCTTGCTTCCACTCAAACAAAACCACTGACTGCCATATGAAAAAAAAATAATAATAATACAAATAGTACAAACAATGAGGATTTTTCAAGAATAGTCTATGCATTAAGTAATAATCTGCTGATCTGGAATTATAGTATATTGTCCATCTTATTTGAGTATCTGTACATGCAAAACATTATTTATATGCTGAGTATTTATCATGACCACAAAAAGGCAAACCATTCACTTAGCCCCAAGACAAGTAGTCCTTAGCCTGTTAGCCCCCACCCTAAAGTCTATTAGCCCCCTCATAAGTCATTTAGCCCCCTCTTAACACTTGTCTTTTAACTCAGTAAATTATTCTTCAGTCATTCGTCCAACCATAAAAGTTTGATAGTTGAATGGACTATATTCTTTAAAAGCCCAATTTTAGCAAAAAAAATGGTAACTTTTATCACTGAGGCAAAAAAGGAAATCCTTGATTCCTATCAGGTCATATTTCATCCCAACAGTGATATACTGTAGGACAAAAAAAAGGTGGAGGAACAGAACCTTCTCCAGGCCTTTACAGAGCAACATGGTTCACCTTATGTAAAGGTACATGCCTGGAGAGGACTGTCATATTAAAAAGGGTGCTCTCTGGACATTTTGAAAAGAACCCCTCAGAGGTACCAAGATCCTGTTTTGTGGATGCTGCTTAAATTTTTTTTCACTGCTAAGAGGTACTAATTCTAAAACAACACATTATCACCTGTCATTTTTTTTCAGCTTAACACCCTAAAAGGTACACAAAAGCTCCAGCTGTAGACTGTTTGAGGCTAAAACACCCTATGAGGTACCAAAATTGCTCTTTCAACCCCTAAAAGGTGTGATGAGCACCCCGCCCTTTTTAATATGGGAGTCCCCTGGGGGAATGTGCTGCTTATCATGCCCTCTGAAACTGATATCCCTCTGGTAAGGTTACCGTGGTTTTAGCTTCCAAATAGGCCCTTTGCAGGATCCAGTCACATGGTACGGAATAAATTATGTTAGGACGCAAGTTACACAGTGGAACTTCTAAAACAAAGGTAAGTCGGGCTGGACTGGTACAAGTTCCCTTGTTTTGGAAGTCCCACTGTGTAACTTGCGTCCCAGCATAATTTATTCCGTACCATGTGACCGGATCCTGCAAAGGGCCTATTTCCATGCAGCGTTTATACACTGATGATCAGTACTTTAACATAGGAAAAGAACCCCCAAGATGTACAAAGAGCCTGTTTTGTGGGCATTGCTTGAAAGTTTTTTCACCCCTAAGAGTTACCAATTCTAACACAACAAATTATCCCGTCCTTTTTTTCAGCTCAATACCCTAAAAGGTACGGCAAAAGCCCCCACTGTGGATCGTTTGAGGCCGAAACACCGTAAGTGGTAGCAAACCTGCGTTTTTAACCCCTAAAGGGTAAAACGAGCACCCCCGTCCTTTTAATATGGGAGTTCCCCGGGGGGTACGTGCTGCTTATCACGCCCTCCGAAACTGATATCCCCCTGGTAAGGTCACCTTGGTTTTAGCTTCCTGATTTCCATATAGCGTTTATACAGTCAGTACTTTAACATAGGATTCAAACCTCCCAGGAAAATGACATACTTACGTAGTCTTTACTCCCTGTAACACAAGTTCCAGGTGCAAATGCATCGATACAAGTGACAGAATCCTGGTGAATTGGGTTGTATTCAGTTACCACTGTTTGCAGAGTCTTGCTCACTTCATCAGTCGAAGTTACACCATCATAACCCTCGGAGCGCCGGGGCTTGGATTTTCTCAGACCCATCCACAAACTGTCAAAACATTGAAAGCAACCTGGCTGCATGGAAATGGCGATAATTCATCTGTTACGAGTCTAAAGCTCTGCAAAATCGTCAGAACATTGTTTTGTTTATGAGGTAGCGAGGGAAGTTTGTAAACTGCATAACTGAACATGCAGACTTCCAGCAGCTTCATAGATGCACCGTAAGTACGTGGTGTAACATCATGTAGTGTACTGACTATAAATTTAATAAGTGTCTCTCTGTCAGTAGCATCTTTGGAAAGTCCTTGACCCCATTGAATTAAGTTTTAGGAGTTAATCTGGTATTGCCTCCAAATCCATCGTTTTGATAATTGTTTTTGTTTTGCAGTTTTACAGATGATTTTTAATTCTCTTCATACCAGGCGACAATGTCTTTCGCTCTTCCTGATCAACCCCGGTTACACGAAGTTCAACGCACGCAGCTGTTTTCCTTTCTCCAAGTGGCAGTAAAGAAAAAAGGAATAAGACTGCGTCCGGTGCTGTTATAAAAACAATTTTAAAATGCAATATTCTGTGACTGGCGTGAACAAAATCAATATCAATCACCCGAGCAATCAGTATTTACCAAGCCTACAAAATTCAAGAGGAAAATTCAACTTCACCTTTTCGTTTAGCAAAAATTAAGTTTAGTCAGTTAGTTTCTTCTGTTTGAACCTCGATCGGTATACAGCGTTATGGCTACGAGTCTACGGCAGCGGCTATAAGGGAAACAAAACAATACCTTAAAAAGTCTTTCACCTTTCTCTAACAACAACATGAGTTAATTGTGTCATGTTCAAAATAAGAAGGTAAATGACTACAAGTGAAACAGGAGCTGTGTTTGGCAAAAAATGTCTGGTAAAGTTGTGCCGACTGAAAACTAATTCAACAGATTAATCTTCTACCGTGACTAGCGTTAATATATTTTTTAGAAAAACCTCTTCAGTTTTACTCCAATTCTAGTTAATTCTTCATCTTTATAACTGGAAGTAATTTAACGTTTCCTTGAACCGTTTCTTATAAATTCTTAGTCGTATATATTTATTCGTTATATTTATTTGATTATTTATTTATTTGTTTATTTTTTTAAATTTATGATTCATTTGCTTATTGGTAAGAATCTTCAGGCTCCCCTGAGCACTTCTAAAAGGGCGAATGTAATAACAAATACTCTGTGAGCAGTTGGTATCTCCCACACCGAACGCACGCGGGGTAAACTGATAACAAAGGGCTATAACAGCATTGTGAATTCAAGGTCAGAAAATTAAAATTACACATTCTGAACATTGAGTGACGATATTTTTAATTATTACTCAGCAGGCTTTCGACACCATGTGTACTGTAGCTAATTGTTTGATGTATGCTATAATGATGAAAGAGTTTCAAATCCGAAAAAATACTGAATACTTCAAGGAACTGTCGTAATGAAAAATAGCGACTATCAGTTGCAGGTAGAAGCCAAATCTCTCGTCTGTAGGCAGTGAGAAGTTTATCAACCAAACTTGCAGTTTCATGCTTTCGTGCGTTGTTTTAACATTATGTCCCTTTCTTCGTGGTAACTTGCAGCCAATACATTTATCCGTTTAGCCATTTCTGAGAATCCTTGCTTTAATCTTTTGGTGTCTTCTTGAATTAGTTCAACCTGTACTCGAACGTTTGCAAGTCTTGATAGAGTCGTTGTAAGCGAGCTGTCAGCTTTAATAACTTGTGACTTTATTTGAGCTTCCTCCATGCTGAGTCTAGTTCGACTAAGATTAACTTCTCCAGGTTTACTCCCGCAACAAGGTGTGTACTTATTAAAATCAAACAATCTTGAAGTCCCTTTGAAATATCGCCAGTTTTGAGATATCGACCAGTCAACTGCTCCTCGACACGTAACCTCATTCAGCAATGTCGACCTTTATGTCGAAAGGTAGTATAGATTAAAATCTGGCAAACCGAAATCCCCCGCATTCAAAACGACAAATTGTTGTCAAAATGAATGCCAGTTCGCTGTCTTGTCCACATATAAAGCAGCGTCCTGTGGCGTCGTGACGATAAACAATTCATAAACTGAACGCTGTGTGCGATATGCAGACTAACACCTGCTAGAACGTGCTTAGTATTCTCGTAAATTTGCATAGCTATCGCTTGAATTTTCAGTGTGTTCTTTTGAAAACGTGTAATTCATCCTGTGGTTTATGTTAAGTAGCTTTTCTGAAAAGTTGGCGAAGGCTTATGGTTTCACTCAAATAGATCTGTTATGTTTATTCCAAGAACAGGTAGAACCTGGGTATAGAATCTGTTTAACGAATTACAGCTCAGCAGAGACGAAACCACAAAAGATACACACAACGGCAAACCGCTAACCTCGGTAAACACTGATGCTTGCAGGACAGTGTTCAATACCTCTCTTAATCACGAGCAAAAACCATTTCATTTTATTATTTTTGTTTGCACGCGTATTCAACAGCGAGGAGTGTTCCTAATGGCTATAGATTCAGCTCCATTTGTCATTTTTACGACCTGTTTTAGCGCTATTTAGATTCCTTTTTCGATTGTAATCTCCACATATATTCCGCATATTCAGATTACCAGTCAGCGAGTTGTAAAAAAAATTCAAAAGAATAAAACACCGGTCGAAATAACATATATTATTTTAATTCTCTCTTTGTCCAGTTTAATTGTTCAAGCCAGGAACGAGGTTTACCTACTTCTTATCTAAGCTCTAATGTTCTTTCCTCGAACCAGTACATGTCAAACGATGAAGTATCGTTCAAGGTCCGGAAGTCTGTGACGCTTTCAGTATATCAGGTTTAATTTCACTTCATATGCTATGAAGGTGTTCAAATGTTTTCATTGGTAAATAAACAGAAAATGCGCGCACGCTGATTGGCTACGTGCGAATCCTGTTCAATTCATCTTCGTCACCAAAGCACTTCTATAGATGGATAGATAGAAACTTTGTTAAAGTGTCAATGCCTTGTAGCCTGGGAAAATCCCATACTAATTTGGGGACACAAAATAAATATAGGAAAAAAGAAACAATTATGTTACTCGATGTTAATTCCCGAAGCGAAAAAAAAAAAAACGAAAGCAATTGGCGCAAATTGTGTCTTCAGTTTAAATTCCGGCAAACAGTTTTACGTTCGCTCGGCACTTTCATGGGGAGGTCGATAGCAGTGAAGCGTATATACTAGTTGAGCAACGCTTTCGAGGGGTATGCCATGAAAATATAATGACAAGAGGCATGTTCCATGGTATACCACGACAAAGCGCACAACTATTTGATACCATACCATAGAAAATACAGTGGGCAGCACAATCAAGGCGACATACACGTAGCGCATGCTGGGAAGGTTTGGTGTTATACCGTCGAGTTTGCCACGGCTTTAATTCCTGTATTCTGAGTGGCTGTGTTTTTATGGCACATATAACAATTATATTAACCAATCAGAGCACGCTCAAGAACAGTTCATTGCGGTCAGTGTTGCATTCTGATGGTTAGAAAAACAGTTTCATTAGATAGAAACATTTTACTTTACATTTTCTAATAGACGTTTCCAATTACTTTTACTTAAAGTTTCATTTAACAACCTGTCTCGTACGCTCTGCTTGTTAAGATACAAGCGGCTGTTTTTAATGAATTTTTCTTCTCACAGCAGGAGATGCAGGTATTAAACTTGTCTTATTATGCAAGTTTGCGATGTAAATATTTTATTGAACAATATTACGACAACCGAAACCAGCATCCATGAAGTAGGTTGATGAGAACTAGAAAGTTTTTTAATGAGATATTCGATTATACTACGCTTAAACAAAAATATGATCAATATTTTCCACATAACTTGAATTTTAGGAAAACCATCAGGTGAGTTTCTGGTTTTAGGCTTTAAACTAAATCTTAAATTGCACTTGTTTAATCAATTTTCGCACTATTGCGAGCACAAGCTAGGGTATATTTTTATTCATTGTTAGCTGCTGCTCTAAATATTCTCTCAGAAGCGTTGTTTGTTTCGTTGTTTTAGTCCGTTTTTTGTCAATAATTTTACAGCTGTAACATGTATTATCTGCATTGCAACATTGACAACTCTAGTGAAAATCTATAACATTACTGTAGTGGCGTCTCTCAACAGACAAGTCAACTGAATCTCGCTGAATAAGCTTGAATTGAAATAAAGTCTTTGCGCATGCAAAACCCGTAAGGAATAACATTTGATTTATTCCAAACAAATTTCCCATTTTTTCAAAATGCCATACCATCGGCATTGTGTTTTATACTGGTTTATTTACCGAAGAAAGATGCATGTTTGTTGCCAGAGAGTTAAACATTTTTAATTACCTTGATGTTAATTACAGTTTTAAAAGGAGATACAATATATGTTTGATTATTTCCCTTGTAGAAGTTCTGCATCAGACGTTTGTCAAGTATTAAAATGAGATACAACAAACATGCCGCTTCATGGATTTTCAACTTTATTATTGTATTCTGGACGACGCGCCAAACTCACAGTTCCTCGGGTGAGTCTTGAATGCAAAATATTCTTTGGTATCGTTAACGCTTTTAAAAACTGTAAAATGTATCTTATCCTGTCTGCCCCCGTATCTAACAGAGTTTGTTGATGATACATACATTGAAGCTCTTCTTGTTCCTGGCCGGAAGACATAACAATACTGTGGTTCTCCATATCTAAACAGCTCTAGGCTTATATTGTAATAACTCGATTACGTATTTCAGAGCGAACATTTAACTTATCTACCCTTTTAAAACGACAGCGTTGTCACAGAAAGTTTAAATAATCTGTGGAAAAATTGTTGAAGTAACAAAACATCGAGGAGATAGAACTGAGCTAGATGTCATGTACCTGCGATAACGCGGAAAAAAAATCCTGCGACAGAAAATAGTTTTGAACCAGCAGAGAGAGAATATTTAATACTTTTTTATCATTATTTTTTGTTCTGTGTGAAGTGCAGCTAAATCAAATTGCATAATCAGATTGTAAAATTGAATCTCCAAATTATTTCATCCCAACCGGTCGCTCGAGTTTTTACTTTCAAGTTTGCATAATAAAAATGATACACGAGGCACTTGATTCTGAAAATTACCCGGCGCACGACTGACATGCGAAGTTTAACAATCATATTCGATTTTCACTTTAAAATAAAAATAACCCAACGCAGGGGGCTGCGTACGTGATAGGTCGAGTAATTTCCTAGTGCGTTTCTTCAGCGTTTTTTATTTGCTACACCGCGCGTTCTCCATGCGCTCGCTCGCGCACTGATACTTGTCCTCCCACCTGGCTGGTTTTGTTATTCCTGATTGCGCATGCTTTACGAGTCTGTATTTTTTTTGTCTGTTTTCTATTTCAGGATCTCCTAGCCAATGTAAACATGAAACTATTCAATATAATGTTACTATAAGAAGAGGAATTTTTTCAGGAGATTTCCGACATCTAGGCGAGGTCTCTAACATGGAAGAATGCATTGAACGTGCTTGTAAGGAAGGCGAGGGATATCTGGCGTATCTGTTGGACGATCGGTGTTTTTTGGTGAAATGCTTCACTACATGTGACCTGGTCAAGGCTCCACATGCTGAATCTGCTGCAGCGCGTCTTAACTGGACAGGTAGGGCATCCAACAAGGCTTGGACTCTTAAAGTTACTAGTTCTTGGTTATCTGGTCTCCCCAAGATTTCTTAACACTGGGGCCGTTTGTTAGAACGCCGGGTAAGATCTGCTGGGGTTATTTACGTGGACAAATGAGTATAAACAGCTTACGTGCGAATTTAGCGTTTGAAACAAACACTAAGACTATATTACGTCTACGAAGCTAACATTTGCTGCTCGACAAATGTTTTAAAATGCTGACACGTGACTGACACGTGTTAAAATAGCAGGCAAGTCAGTGTAATGCCTGGCTTAACATTCATCATGACATGATTGGTTTAACTGGCTCGTTCCCAGGCGCCTTTGTATTTACTCGTAGGAGGCGGGAAACGAGAAACGCGATGATTGATGGTTATTTCAAGGAAATTTCTCGCCACAGAAAGAAAAATTCAAAGCTTTGTTAAAATTCCCTTTCCTTGAAGGGGTGGAGGAGAAGGCTCTTTTCTTTTGGGGACCCTGAATTTTGAGAGAGAGAGAGAGAGAGAGAGAGAGAGAGAGAGAGAGAGAGAGAGAGAGAGAGAGAGAGAGAGAGAGAGAGAGAGAGAGAGAGAGAGAGGGAGAAATATTTCCGTTCTGTCGTTGTTAACATATCATTTCATTGATGTAATTACTCTCTCTACAAAGTAAAGATAAAAATAAAGACGGTGGCCAAAACATATACATAGTTATACCGCTCAAAACTATTGTTTCCTTGTGGTAACTGTCTGGACTTAAAAACGACTTCTCTCTCATTAGAGCTCAATGTTTATATTTAGCTGAAGATTTAGAGAGCTTCTACGGTAATTACTATAATAATAATAATAATAATTCTGCAGTATTATTTCACCTTTCAGGGGTACAAACCTTGCCTCCGAGTAACATCGACTCTACAACTGCTTCAACATACTCGAAACCCACGGAAAAACCTTCGGAAAAACCAACGAGCACTTACACCCCTGCACCAAGAGGTATAGCATTGAGCATGAAACTACGTACTCACCCCACGACTCAGTGCGGTAGTCAATTTTTCAGACATCAACACGTTTAAAAGCTATGGTTCAAGAAAGGTTATTGAACGTTTACAACACTCTCTGGCAGCTCGTGCACGTGCTTTCTAAGTGTCTCTCGTGCTCTCAGATTCCCGCCATAGTTTATGACAGTTTTCTTGATAGCTTAAGCTTTTGTTTTATTTTGTTAATTTACGGTTGATAAGCTTCGCTTTTGCCTTGTTTTAGTTAAACCGGGAGAGAAGGGGCCAGATAATAAAATTGCAAAGTCAGCAGAACATCGTCTTCTCCAAGATTTGATTTACAGTGAAAGTTACAACAAAGAAGTTCGACCAGCGCTTCACGAGAAGGATGTGGTCAAAGTATCGTTTTCTCTGAGCCTCGTTCAGATTGTGGATGTGGTGAGTTACAACTTTCCCTTGTTAGATAAGTAAACATGCTTACTGACTGACTGACCGTGGACTGACTGACTGACTCAGTGACTGACTGACTGACTGACTGACTGACTGACTGACTGACTGACGGACGGACGGACGGACGGACGGACGGACGGATTGACTGACTGACTGATTCTTAATTTGTTGTCGCTGAATCTGGTCAATGCGCTTAACTACACTAGCTATTTCTCAGGCATGCCACTTAGACTAAAGGAAACAAATATTTTAAGTAAAGTTACTTAATAGGCTTGATTGACGATTGACTGACTGACTTATTCTGACTTTTTGTTTAAACAACTGCGATGATTCCTGCACATTAGCAGAAAAACCGAAGAGTTGACATCAAGACTTTTCGTCGGAAAACTTTCAAAGATGACGTTTTCCAAAGGTTTTCAAACCTTATTGGAAGGTCAGTAAGTGTTTTCCGATCTCCCAAATATTTCCAAGGATGCACCGACATCTTGATTGTTAGCGCTATCTCAACGAGCGTACCACAAATCGTCATATATTTTTCTTGTTATTTCTTACTGTCTCGACGATGGGTAACCCGAAAACACTGACCCCGGTCCGCGGATCCCCACTAGGGGCCGGGTCCGCAGACTACCTATGGACCGGTCTACGGACTACCCCTACGGACCCCTCTACGGACCACCCCCCCAAAATAGAATAAAAATAAGAAACAAACATTTCACTTATGGGTTGTCTAATAGATTACTTGTGTCGGCAAAATTTCCAACGTTACAGTGTGCAAATGTAACATTCTTGGGTTCAGGCTCGGGCGCAAGTTATATCATTACACATCGCCATTTCCTTTGCTGTGGCCATACAGTATATGAAAGCCTGGGAAGCCTCCAGGACGCCTCTGGGAAGCCTCTGGGAAGTCTCGAAATTTGTGCTCTTTCCCCTCTGCTATTTTGTTCAGCCCATGCTCGCGTGGATTCGTAAACTCGTTCCAGGCTTCATAATTTGCTCAGCGGAATTACAGATACAAATAAGGTTAAACAACCTAAAACACACCGCCCATAGCCAGATTGAGCCACGAATGAAAGTTAAAAACTTTCCTTCTTTTTGCCATCGGCATCTCCTTACGCTCCTTACGCTTTAAGGCATTTTTTTTATGGGAGGGGGGGGGGGGCGTGTTAATTATTTCATTTGCACAGTGTAACACGCAAAATTTCGCCGATATGAGTTATCTATTAGACAACCCATCAGTGAAATATTTTTTTTCTTATTTTTATTCTATTTTGGGGGATGGTCCGTAGAGGGGTCCGTAGGGGTGGTCCATTGACCGGTCCATTGATAGTTCACGGACCCGGTCCATAGTGGGGGTCCGAGTGTTTTCGGGTTACCCCTCGGCGATATGACCGTTAATTGATGCAATTAAATTTTGTGGTTCTCATAGGACGAGAAAGCAGAGATACTGAAAGTTAATGTCTGGACAACACAGGTTGGTGGAATATAATTTGCCATCAGATTGGAGAAGACTGTTAATATCTTAGTAGTAAACTAATATCAATATTATTTGTACCAGAAGCATATCACCTCGAACGAGGTGATATGCTTCCGTTTGTACCAATAAGAGCGAAAGTGTCACTTTTGTTTTCGCCTTCTTTTACAGAAATGGAAAGACCCTTTTCTGCAGTGGGACCCAGACCATTACGAAGGAATCAGCCAAATCAACGTAGAACCATATTTAGTGTGGCTGCCAGTCATAATTCTCTATAACAAGTAAGCTTTTGTCGCCACTGAAAGCTTAGACACTGGCTAGACAGTGCTAACTGTTTCTATCTGAATCAAAACCCAACAATAAATGTTCTATTTAGAAAGTGTATCTGTCATAGTCCTCAACAAATAATCTCAGTATCATTAATTTATTTACTGATAGTTTTTTTTTTCTTGTATATTTCAGTGCTGCTAAAGGTTTTGCTGGTGGTTTGGAAAAGTACAAGACCAAGGTGGTGATTCGCAGCAACGGTACGATCACGTGGTTTGCTGCTACGCAGTTCACCTCATCATGTAAACAGAACATCCGCTTCTTTCCTTATGACGAGCAGTTCTGTTACTTGAAATTCGGGTAAGCACATCCGTGTTGAAACATTATCATAGTGCACTTGTTTTGAATGCGCTCGTCTTATTGGATTATAAATAGCCCCTCTGTTTTCTCCAGTTCGCTCTCAAACTGCATTGCATTGAGTGACTTTCATATACTATGTTCTGAAACACACTGATGACAAACAGCGATCATGGATCGAGGAAATGGCCCAGGGACCCTCTGCCCCTTCCCTCCCCTCCCCCTCTTTTTGCTTATGTGTCTGTGACAAACATGCTTCGGTCAAGACAAAACGCGCGCGACCTTCTAACTCTTACACGGAAATCAGTTTTGGCAATTAACCAAGCAACATTTATACCAAGTCCTAAAGGGGATCTGATCACTACAATTGCGATCTCACAATTATATTCTTTGAAAATGTCCAGATTGAGAAATGCCCTCTCGCGTTTTACTGTACTTTGCTTTATCAAGAATTTTACTCTCTCAGATCTTGGACCTACAGTACAAAGTTCCTGGACATGACCACGAGCCAGACGAAAGCCGACATGTCGTCTTACATTAAGAACGGTGAATGGGAGGTGATAGATGTTCCTGTGACGGAGAACAAGCTCTACTACGTGTGCTGTCCTGATCCGTACGCCGACATCACCTTTACAATCCACATGAAGAGGAAGGTTCTTTACTACATCTTCAACCTTATCGTCCCTACCACCATTATCGTCACCTTCATTCTGGTCGGCTTCTGTCTTCCGCCGATCACAGGTGAAAGGATCACGTTAAACATCACAGTGCTGCTGACCATGACGGTATTTTTGAACATCGCGTCCAACACGCTGCCTTCCACCTCGGACGCCATACCCTTGCTTGGAGACTATTATCTGATTCTGATGATCCTGGTCTGCTTCGCAATTCTCTCCACGTGTATTGTACTGCGATATTACTATGCTGGTCCCACGCGCATGCCCGAACGATTGCGCATAATAATTAACGAATGGATTGCCTCGTTTCTGTTTTTCGTCATCACTAGGAAACCCAAGGGAAAAGGCATCAACCAATGGTGCGGCAAACGAACCGAGCAGGCGTGTTACGACTGCGACGAGACTAACAATCTGATGGCTGCACAGAGCTATATTGTCCAAAATGAGAACAACACTGCCGAGGAACGAATTGCACTCATCGAAATACACCCAAAAAATCCAGTCCCGCGGGTCAACGGGATACAAGACCAACATCAGCGGGTGCCATTGGGCGCAGCATCATCACCAATGAAATCAAAGAGTGAGCCGGCTATTAACCTCACCAGCGGACCTTCGGGAGCTTCAGAGAAGCGAATACGAAGGAGAAAAGTGTCGATCGTTCCCAAACGGAGCAACGCGTTGAACACAGTGCAGAACAGAGTTATGGACGGGCTTGGTGTTCTGACCCGGAGAGTTAAAGAAGACAATGAACGGGGAGAAATAATCGAGGAGTGGGAGTTCGCAGCCATTGTTCTTGATCGCTTGTTCTTTGTGTTGTATTCTTTGACGTTTGTGATTCCGTTGCTTGTTTTTTTCTTGACTGCTCCGACTCCGAAGACCAGCCTAGTGGAACCACAGTGACGGGTGTATGTTTGATTCTGACAGCACTGCAACCAGGCAATAGTTTACTAAAGGAGGCAGCCTGGCCTAGTGGTTTGGGCGCCTGACTTGAAATCCGGGGGTCTTGGGTTCTGGAGTTGTTTCTCGGTAGACTCTAGACCAACTCCTCGGTCATGCTTGTAAATATCTGCCTCCCGCCAGTTGGGATTTTTAAGCCTATTATGCTTATTTGATTTATTTGTTTCTTTCAGTTTAAGTGGCATGCTTGAACTAGCTAGGGGTAGATGAGCGCTTTGACCACTATAAAGAGCAACGTGTGTAAATCAATGTAAGAAAGATCACATGTTTGAACTGCGGGGGAAGATTGAAAGACATGTATGATCAACAACTTAAGCGGCGGGAAATTAAAGCCTCAAAAAAGAAAATAATAATCGGGCTTGAACGGGATTCGAACCCGTGAACTCCTCGTACACAACTGTAATGCAGGTTCCCTTTTGACCAAACATCTATTCATGCGGTTAATGTTCCACGGAATTGACGAAATCTTGTACAGTAAGGAAATAAGGAAA
Organism: Orbicella franksi; assembly: GCF_964199315.1. Taxonomy (NCBI): domain Eukaryota; kingdom Metazoa; phylum Cnidaria; class Anthozoa; order Scleractinia; family Merulinidae; genus Orbicella; species Orbicella franksi. Next base: position 16,247,002 of record NC_138145.1, on the reverse strand, counting down.
TAAGGAAATGCACAGTTGACCTCAAAATTAACTGAAAATTTTGTTCAAGTTTATTTTGTTCATTTTGTTTTTCTGGAATTGACCAGCGCCCAAGAAAAGTTCTCTTATTTCACTTTTCCTCGTTGTTATGACCCCCTGGGGGTAATGGCCATAAGTAAATAAATTACAATATTTAGAGAGGAAGCCACGTTAGCCTTTGCTGGTGTTCATGCAGGTCCTCTATCCTGGTTGAATTGGAATTTGGAGCTGTTGGTTTTTGTGGAGAGAAGAGAACCGGAGAACCCGGAGAAAAACCCTTTGAGCAACCTACATATGGCGCAGGGCCGGAATCGAACCCGGGCCACATTGGTGGGAGGCGAGCGCTCTCACCACAGCGCCATGCTTCCTCCCCATCTGCTCCAAATATGATGGTAGCCACTGAGGAGAATTACAGTGTAAGACTTAAGACAGAAGCACGAAAGTGCCAATAAAACAGACAAGTGTAAACGATTCTCATGAGTTTATCAACGCATCTTTCTTTCTGATATGATACACATTTTCACAATATAGCCTGAATATATTATAATAAAAAATCCGTCAAAAACTTCTGGCATCAAAATAACATCAAAAAACATAACCGACAAAACACATTTTAAAAATACGGCAGGCAAAAAATGAGTTTTTTTCAGCGATAAAATAAACATCAACATAAAAAAATAACAGCATTTACGTTGCTGAAAAAGAAACTTTAATTACAAAATGAATTTGCTAGTATTCGTATTCAGAGCAGCGCGACAATTTCGCGGAAGTAGCGGTCTGCTCTAATATATTACAAAAGCTGACGACGTTTCGTGATTGAGTACAAAAAACTACATACGCTGCGGGGATTATGTACACTATTTACATAAATACAAAAATAAACGGTGATTTACTCGTTTGTCTCTCGGCAATCCGCTTATTCCTCTGATGTGAATCTGAACCTGGTACGCACGTCAAGTTACCTGGTTTTAAGCGCGGAATATAAAATTAGAAAACGCATAGATGTATTGTGTCTGTAGAGAAAGGCTCCGCGTGATTCACATTTTTTCTCAGCTGAAGCAAACCATCAAATGGTCAGTTAACTTCGTCTCTGCCCGCAAGTAGAAGCTACACGTCAGTAGAAGTCGAGCTAAGCTTAAGAAGTCTCACTTCTGTGCGGTATTTCATGCTCGCTAGTTTCTAGCGTTGTATGAAGGACTGTTGCTCAGTTCAGAGCTCTAGATCAGTCGTTCGTCTTTCTCCAGCTGTGTCATGGAATAAGCTCCACCCTTGAACTCTTCATCGGACGGGTAGTACCTGCCGCTCATCTTACTCATTTGTTTCTTACGGTACAAGAACAGTAACACGGTCGCTATCAACGCCACCAGCAGTACAAATCCTATCGACAACCCGAGTTCCATTTGCTTGTTCTGCTTGCGTGCACTTGCCGTGGGTTCGTACACAATCGGTAACCTGCCTTCGCACAACACTCCTGTGTAGTCAGGCGCGCATGTGCAGCTATAACCTCCATCGTTGTCTACACACACGCCGCCATTTTGACATTCGTGTTCACCAGTTGCGCATTCATCTACGTTGATATCACAGCGAAATCCTTTGAAGCCGGTACCAGTACAGCTGCAGTAAAAACCATTAACGAGATCAACGCATCGGCCATTATGAATGCACGGGTCACTCGCGCATTCGTCAATGTTCACTTCGCAAGTTTTCCCATTATAACCCGCCACGCACGCGCACTGGTAAGAACCTTCGCTGTTTCGACACGTACCGCCGTTAAGACAAGGCGTCGACAATGTGATACATTCATTCACATCAAGTTCACAATAACTTCCGCTGTACCCAGACCCCGTGCAGTCACAGAAATACGATCCCACGGTATTGTTACAAGCGCCGTGAACGCAAGGAGTTGAGGCGCATTCATCGATGTCAAGTTCACATTGTGAACCGTTGAAACCAGTCCCTTCGCAGTCACAATGATAGCTGTTAACGGCATCAGAGCAAATCCCATCGTTTCGACAAGGAACTGGTGAACAATCATCTATGTTAATTTCACATCGTCTTCCGGTAAATCCGGGAACACAGCTACACGTGTAATTGTTGATTCCGTCATGGCAAGTAGCGCCATGCATACAAGGACTGGAATTACACTCGTCTATATTAATTTCACAGCTTTTTCCCGTATAACCTGCCAAACAACTGCAAGAAAAATCTCCGACAAGATCAGTGCATTTGGCTCCATTCTTGCAGGGATCCACAGCGCATTCGTCAATGTCCACGTCACAGTTTCTTCCCGCGTAACCAGTGGCACAAGTACAAGTATAATTTGCCAGGCCGTCCACACACGTGGCACCGTGTCTGCATGGATCGAACGCGCACTCATCTATGTCGGTGTCGCAGTTTTTCCCCGTGTAACCCGGTACGCAAGAACAGCTATAGCTTGCGATCAAGTCTGAACAAGTCCCGCTGTTTTTGCAGGGATTTGGAGAACACTCGTCTATATTGATGTCGCAATTCCTTCCTGTGAAACCCAAAACACACTGACAACTGTAGTTGGCTACCAAGTCAGTACAAGTTGCTCTGTTCTCACAAGGCCCAGAAGCGCACTCGTCAATGTCAACGCCACAGTTTCTACCAGCAAACCCCAATGGACACTGACAACTGTAATTGCCTATCAGATCAGAACACGTAGCGCCATTTAGACAAGGCTTAGAAAAACATTCGTTAATGTCTACTTCACACTCTTTACCAGTAAAACCCGTGACGCAATTACAGCTAAACGCTCCTATGAGATCAGTGCAAGTCCCTTGGTTCTTACATGGGCCAGATGCACATTCATCGAGTTCCACTTCACAGTTTCGTCCTGTGAATCCCAGCGAACAACTACAGCTATAGTTTCCTATCAGATCTGAGCAGGTAGCGTTGTTCAAGCACGGATCAGAGGAGCATTCATTGATATCAACTTCACAATTTCTACCGCTGTAACCCAAGATACAGCTGCAGGTGTAATTTCCAATCAGATCAGAACATGTGCCGTGATTTAAACAGGGTTTCGACGAACATTCATTAATGTCTGTTTCACAGTCTCTGCCGGTGTAACCCGAAATACAATAACAGCTATAATTTCCGACATGATCGTTGCAAGTACCATGATTCAAGCAGGGATTTGAAGAACATTCATCGACGTCTGTTTCGCAGTTTCTGCCACTAAAACCCGGAATGCAATTACAGCTGTAGTTTCCAACAAGATCAGAGCATGTACCATGATTTAAACATGGACGTGCAGAACATTCATCGATGTCCACTTCGCAGTTTCTGCCGGTGTAGCCAAAAATACAGATGCAGCTATAATTCCCAACAAGGTCACTGCATGTACCATGATTTAAACACGGTCCTGAAGAGCATTCGTCGATGTCCAATTCACAGTCTCTACCAGTGTAACCAGAAACACAGTTGCAGCTATAATTCCCAACAAGGTCGCTGCATGTACCATGATTTTTACAGGGACTCGAAGAACATTCGTCGATGTCCACTTCACAGTCTCTACCAGTGTAACCAGAAACACAGTTGCAGCTATAATTCCCGACAAGGTCACTGCATGTACCATGATTTTTACAGGGACTTGAAGAACATTCATTGATTTCTATTTCACAGTTTCTGCCGGTGTATCCTGAAACACAATTGCAGCTGTAGTTTCCAATTAGATCCCTGCATGTACCGTGACTTCCGCAGGGGTTTGCAGAACACTCATCGACATCTATTTCACAATTTCTACCAGTGAAACCCAAAACACATTGACAACTGTAGTTGGCTGTGAGGTCGGTACAAGTTGCATTGTTCCTGCAAGGCCCAGAAGAACATTCGTCAGTGTCAACTTCACAGTTTCTTCCACTAAAGCCAAGAGGGCAACTACAACTGTAGTTTCCTGTTAAATCAGAACAGGTTCCTTGGTTCCTGCACGGGTTTGGAGAACACTCATTTATGTTGACTTCACAATTTTTTCCTGTAAAACCAACTGAACAGTGACAGCTGTAGTTTCCAACTAGATCGGAACATGTAGCGTCGTTTAAGCATGGATTTGAAGAGCATTCGTTGATGTCTGTTCCACAATCTCGTCCTGTAAATCCTTGTAGGCATTTACAACTATAATTGGCAATCAGATCCTTGCAGCTACCTTGATTTAAACACGGGTTCGGAGAGCATTCATTAATGTTCGTCTCGCAGTTTCCACCGGAAAATCCCGGCAAGCATTGGCAACTATAGGCACCAGTTTTATCAACACATGTAGCGTTGTTTTGACACGGATTAGGATTACAATCATCAATATCTACGGTACAATTCCTGCCAGTATAACCCACAGTACATGAACAACTGTAGTCTCCATTGCCATCGCTACAAGTACCCTGATTCAAGCATGGATTCGGAGAGCATTGGTCGATGTCATCTTCACAGTTTCTCCCACTGTACCCTACGGGACAACTACAGGAGTAATTCCCCACAAGGTCAGAACACGTCCCTTGGTTTAAGCAAGGATTAGGAGAACACTCATCGATGTTAACTTCGCAGTTCTTCCCTGTATAACCTATTGAACAGTGACAGCTGTAGTTTGCAATTAAATCAGCGCATGTAGCGTTGTTTAAGCACGGGTTTGAAGAGCATTCGTCGACGTCGAGTTCACAATTCCTACCAGAGTAACCCGGAGCACAACTGCAGCTGTAGTTACCAACCAAATTAAGGCAGGTTGCATGGTTTCTGCACGGGTTCGAAGAACACTCGTCGATATTACTGTCACAGTTTCTACCAGTAAAACCCAGGGAACAACGACAACTGTAGTTCGCAATCAAATCAAGGCATGTTCCCTGGTTTAAACAAGGATTTGGTGAGCATTCATCCACGTTCACTTCACAGTCTCTGCCAGCAAAGCCCACAGGACACTGACAAGAGTAGTTGCCTGTTAGATCAGAACACGATCCGCTGTTTTTACAAGGATCGCTTGCACATTCATCGATATCAGTTTCGCAGTCTTTTCCGGTAAATCCCACAGCACAGTCACACCTGTAACCTCCTGATATTTCATGACATGTCGCACTGTTCTTGCACGGTGTGGACCGGCAATAAAATATCTTGTCCTTGCAATACCGACCCGTATATCCCTGGGCGCACGTGCACCTGAAACCGTCCGTGACATTAACACATGTTGCGCCATTCGTGCAGTTGTTTACTGTGCAGTCAGGAATGCGAATATCGCATTTGTCGCCCGTCCAACCAGAGTCACAAGTGCAGTTAAAACCATTCCAAGATGGCACGCAAACACTGTGGGCTGGGCAAGGGTTGGGTGAGCAGGTTGAGTTTCCTTGACAACCTACTGTGACGCGTTTCTTGGTGACGTTAAGGCCATCTTGAGAGTTGGGCGACAGATAATGAACACGGCGTGAGTTAAACTTGATATCCTTTATACAACCCTTGAAAGATTTTGGTGAAGTAAGTCCTACAATGAAAAATTTACAAGTTATTAATCTTTCTAAAGTAAGGGGGAATAAAGAATACAAGCCACCACTTATTAACACGATTCTGTTAGAATTGTAAATATAACTATTGATTTCCAGTGAACAATCCGTCAGTCTTTTTTGAATTTGTTTTTGGGTCGCTGAGTGCTGAACCAAATAACCAGTAGAAAGTTAAAGAAGTATATCACAGAACTGTCAGACGACATAACACGATACTATCTATAACCCGATAGCTCGAGTTTACTAAGTTTCCAAACAATGCCATAAAATAACTTTCAAAACGCTAAGGACAATAAAGTAAAACCCATGGCCATCAAGTTCAGGATGCAGGTTGAGTTTACCAATGAAAAAATCAAACAACACACAGACAACCAAAACCGATATAAATCGAATCCCAGTTTACCTTTGGCCTGTGATACACCAGCTGGGAATCCTCCAATATCAACAGAAACCACAGGCTCCTGGGCAGCATTAAACGCTGCGTCTGCTCCAGGTAGGTCTGCCTGTAAAGTGGTCGCTCCATCCAGCGTGAGAGTAATGTGCTTGTATCTTCGGGTCCAGGCCACGTGATGCCAGTCGCCATCGGACACGGGTGTATTGATCAACACCGCACTCGATCCTGAAATGCACGAAATTTGCTCTGAGTTGTAGCAAATTGGATTTAAGAATTGGAATTTTAGACAGTTCAATCGAACGAGTAAGTTCGTTATGTCCCGTCAGTGCGCATCGCTTTGTGTTTTAACAGGGCAACAATAAACACAAAAACCGACACTTGAATGATCAACTTGAATGTTAGACGCGATGCAGACTCGATAACCCTTGACAAGACCAGTGTCATTCTCGTCCCCAGCGGCCGCGCTCCTTTTGGTCAGCACCAAGAATCGCGACCTCTGGGAAGGTCCAATTTTCTGTGCATACGCAGAGTAATCGTTTCGTATTCTCAGCCAATCCATTCTCGTCCCCAGAGCCCACGATCCTTCTGGCCTGCGGCAGGGATCGAGAGCTCTAGGCTGGTCCAAGACCGGAAGTCCGCGATTCACGGACTTCCCGTCAAATCTGGCAAATCTGATTGGCTGAGAATACGAAACGAACACTCTGCGCATGCTCAGAAAATCGGGTCCGGCCAGAGCTCTCGATCCCTGCCGCAGGCCAGAAGGATCGTGGGCTCTGGGGACGAGAATGCAGCCAATCAGATTTGTCAGACTTGACTCTGAGCATGCGCAGAGTGACGGGAAGTCTGTAAATCGCGGACTTCTGGTGTTACCTTCCCAGAGGTCGCGATTCTTGGTGCTAACCAAAAGGAGCGCGGCATCTGGGGACGAAAATGGACCAGTTTAAAATTTGCATTGAGAGTTTATAGAGAATGAGAAGTTTTAATACTGGCATAAAATCCTTTCGTATGCGTTGAAAAACAAGCGTGAAGAAGGTCGAAATATATTCAAAAATCCGCGAGTAAGAAACGCGAATTTTACTTATGGTTGAAACAAGAAACATACCTGAGCCAAGGTCAGCGGAAAATCTAGCTTGACCGGAAGTGACATCAAGAAGAAGAAATTCTAAATTTCCTCCCCCAGGCTTTCGCCCGGCGTACATAAGCAGAGCATGTGTTTCGTGAGTCCTGAACGATAGAGATCCACTCTGACCGAAGCTCCAATGTGACGAGTTCAGTGAAAGCTCAACATTGCTGTCATTCGATAAAAATGACGTCTCAGAAACTGCAAGAGAGGAACACCATACAGCTCATCAAATAGTTGCATCGCAGAATGCACTGTTAGAAAATGTTTTAAGTATCCTGAAATGGCTAGAACGTGTCGTAACGGCCAATAAAGAGAGAGTTATCTATTATAATAATCCTTTTCCCAATGTCTTGACTGTTTTCAAAAGATCAATTTTGTACACCCATTGTTCCCCCTTGGTTAAAAAAACACAATTAAACAATCCTTTTTCTATTTAAGACAATTTCCTTACCATTTTGACACTGGCTGCCAACAAAATCATTCAAGCAACGACACTCGAACCCAGTCCACGTAGCATCGCACTTTCCTTCATTGGCACAAGGGCTTGGTGCACAGTTTTCGTCTTTCTTGCAGCTCGATTTCGGCAAAAGAAATCCTCCACTTTTTTGTGCAGTTTCGAACGTAATTTCTTCCTCATTTATTGTAACACTTCTTGAACAACCACTAAACGTTACAAATTTGTTGTTTAGAGTAATCCCCAAAACTGAAAACTGATTCAGAAGTCCTCCCATGTATAAATTATCATCAAGATCCGTGATGGCCTGGGAACCTCTTGGCGGTGTTAGGACAGTTTGAAATGTGTCTACGCTAATCGTGACATTGCCGGAAGTGACGTTGACGTGCACTTTGTGCCATCTACCATCAGAAAAGTTCTGGCCAATAACATCGCTGCTTCTTTCGAAGAAAGACTTCGCGTATGCTGCTATTAAACGTCCCTGGTCCAAGGCCAGACCAAAATCCCCTTGCGATGACTGAAATTGAAGTTAGACATCAGTTAAGTATAGATTAGCCCTACTGGTCTCTATACACTTCTTACAAGGTCAAAAGTGGGAGATTCCTACAGCTATTCGATTTTTCCCCCAAATGACTCTGTACAGTACTAGCGAGCTCAGAAATTCTTCGCTATACTCGCAAACTAGTTCTTTCGCGTTGACCACTAAACTTCACTGCCGTCAAAGTGTGTTCGGAAGCTGTACCGAAAACAAGAGCCTGTTACCCATCTTCTACTGATGAGAAATTGTATTCGTATGAGATTTCTGCCAAATACTTGTGGAATCAATGAAATCGTATATTGAGCTGAGATAACCTCGGCTTGGTGATTAGTTCCGAATCTCTCGTAACCCGCATACCATGCATTTGACCTTTTTCCGATATTCTAAGAGGACAGTTGATATCGACTGTCATTTTTTAGCAAAGTTCAACGCTAACACGTTCTTTAAATATAAAAGTCTAAAACATTTAAAAGATTTTTTTTTTTTGGACCACGTTCTGGCGTTACTTCACGTCATTATCAAGTCAAAAGAAGAAATGACAACTGGAAAAATATAATATAACAAAACAATAGAGAGAATTTTTGTTCCCCACTGGGTACAATTCCCAAAGGTGAAATGAATTCGAACAAGTATTGATTGTCGTTGGAGGCGCGGTGGCCTCATGGTTAGTGCGCTCGTCTCCGGATCGAGCGGTCCGGGTTCGAGCCCTGGCCGGGGACATTGTGTTGTGTTCTTAGGCAAGACACTTTACTCTCACAGTGCCTCTCTCCACCCAGGTGTATAAATGGGTACCGACGAACTTAATGCTGGGGGTAATCCTGCGATGAACTAGCATCCCATCCAGGGGGGAGTAGAAATACTCCTAGTCGCTTCATGCTACAGAAACCGGGATAAGCTCCGGCCTGATGGGCCACTTGGCTCGCTTGCAGACTTTTTTACCTTTATTGATTGTCGTTACGTTAAAGAAGACATACCCCTGTAAACGCCAGCACTCCGCTAGGCAGTGTGGGATCAATTGAAAACTCCAAAGAAAACGATGTAATGTTAGCGGCAGCAAATTTAAGACCAGAATTACCATCGCTATCAAACGTGGCTGTGATTTGATGCTCGCAGAAAGAGCCCACGAATCCTTGGGGACAGCGACAACTGAACTGGCTCCACTCATCTACACATGCGCCGCCATGCCTGCATCCATGGTTACTACAGACATCCTGTCTCTGGCACCCGGTGGAGACTAGGTACGATTGAGCAAAAACACCCTGTAGACCGGTATCCACATTGTTGTATAGAAAGTCCTAAAAAAAAAAAAAGAACGAATGCAAACAATGTGAGTTGATCAACTCGGCGCATTGTGAAGACAAAATGCAAGTTAAGAAGCATCTCTACTTGACTATTTCTAAGGGCCACCGAGGGCATAAATACCTTGATACATCCCACAAACGAGCCATCAGTTGCAAGCTGCTGTTTTATCTGCGGGACCAACTTTCTCAGGCCTCCAAAGTAAGGCAGGCCAGAAAACTGTGAGCTACCATCACTGGTTGTACTGACGGTGACTGAGGGGCACGCAGCACCACAAATGTCCTTGTCCGTAAATAAAGTGGCCTGGGAACCAGATATCTGAACAGTTATCTGGTGCCAGGCCCCGTCGTTCAGACTGCTTCCTAACTTGGATGTTGCCGTGTCCAGGCCAGTGTTGAACGACAGACGAATTGAACCGTTTGTTAGCTCTAGGATCACGTGGTCTGGGTGCTCCTTTGCGAGGTCCTGGAAGAAACAAAAAAGAAACAAATTTAGTTATAATTAATCAAATCCAAGGAGAAGGCGACGGAGACGTGTACAAAATGTCGTCTTCAGCACCTATAGAGACAACCTTACGAGTGGGTAATTTTGATAGCAATAAGATAAAAGGGTGATCAGTTTAACAATTTGACGTCAGTTTTTTATGCGTCTGTCCTCTTATTGATGATGAATTGCGTCATAACACTGTCAAAGTGGCTGTGGAACCACAAGCCCCAGGCGAGTGGTTCCACAGTAAACTTTGACAATGTTATGACGAAATTTATCATCAATAAGAGGACAGACGCATAAAAAACTGACGTCAATTTGTTTTTAACAATAACAAGACCCCAAAATGGTCAAATGCCGGGAATAAATGAGGGGAAAAGACGCCGTAAACTTGCCGTAAACAAAGACAAGTGAATTTTATTCAAAATGACGCGAACATTGTCGATAGCTCTTCTCACTTTTTCATTGGCTACTTAAAAAAGTCCATAAAATCTCATTGGTTTATAAGTTGAAAGTTTGACAGCTGAGAGTTGAACTTGAGAGCTTGCATAAATTAAAATTTTAACCGTCTGTACTCTTCTTGATGATAAAAATGAACCAATCAGCGGGCGAGAAATCAGGCAGTTATTGTAAAACCGTTATTTACTTACTCCTCCCTGGTAGAATAAGAGTCCATCCGGCAGAGTTGTGCGGAATCTAAATGAGAACACCTCCGATGGGAACAATCGAAAATTCAAGGCAGGAAGGTATGATCCACGTTGAAAACTAACAGAAAACAGCACTTCACAAATTCTTCCTCGATATCCCTCAGCACACTGACATAGGTAACTATCAACATTATTCACACACGTGCCACCATTTCTACACGGATTGGAGGAGCATTCGTCAATGTCAATGTCACAGGTCAAACCGGTATAACCCGGTTTACATAAGCAGCTAAACCCATTTCCACCGAGCTGGCACGTTCCTCCGTTCTTGCACGGCTGCGCAGAGCAGTCACTTAGTGGAACCTCGCAGTTTTTTCCAGAAAAGCTCGCAGTGCAAGTACACCTGTAGCCATTCACTAAATCCTCGCAGGTGCCTTGGTTCTGGCAAGGATCGTCAAGACATTCGTCCACGTGCTTATCACAATGTGCACCCGTGAATCCTGCTAAGCAAGTGCAGTTATAGCCACCGGGCGTGTTGTGGCACGAGCCCAGCTTTCCACATGGTGACGAGCGACATTCATCCACATCAATATTGCAATAAGAACCGGTCCAACCGGTTGGGCACGTGCAGTTTGAACTGTTGCCATGCAGGCTACACGTGCCATTGTTTTGACAAGGATTGGGCTGGCATGAAGAACTACTAAATTCACAGTGGAGACCTGCAGGGAGAGGAAAGGATGATACAAGGTACAAGTATCCGTCATTACAGGATTATCTAACTGAAAAAAAAAAAAAAAAAGGGCTGTGTGCAAAATTACTTTGCACGGGGCTTCCTAAATCCTAATCAGTTGCCCAAAAACAAAAACTATCAAAGAAGTTACTAACTCACGTTCAAAACCGCTGCAAAAATATATTTCAACAAACAACTGTTTATTGCAACAACAAGGCGACATGTAAAAGACCTACATGGACCCCGCGATGTTTTAACCTCAGTTCACAGGAACTCGAACATTTTCTCAAAACTAACTAATTTGCATGGTGGATGACAACTTTTCGGGCCTACCCAAAAGCAAAACTTACCCTGAAATCCTGTTGGACAAGAGCATGTGTACCCAACTAGACCAACACTCTCTATACATGTACCACCATTTTGGCACGGGTTTGACAGACACTCGATGATGTTGGCTTCACACTGATTGCCGATAAAACCAGCAGGACAGTCACATGTGAAGCCGTTCAGTTTGTCCTTACATGTGCCGCCATTGAAACAAGGTTGTGAGGCACACTCATCTGTGTCATTTTCACAAAGGTGTCCTTCAAATCCTGCAGCACATGTGCAGGAAAAGTTCCCTGGAATGTTAAAGCCACACAATTAAAATACATAAATAAATATTACACGTGGCTGAAACAATGTATTTTATTAATTCTACATCTGATCTTGAGTCTCGTGATAATGTCAACAAGCACTCAGATAGCAGACGCTTTTCTAGCTTATTCAGTTACCTTTCTAGTCACTGTGGCTGGTGTTTACTTACTTTTCTTTACTTCACACAACACATCATGCCGGTGTACAAATTAAGGCAGCTAATGTGGTTGTTAATTGACAATTGAAGAATCTTCTCACGGAAGGTGCAAGTTTTACATGAACCGATTGACGTTGGAATCCCAATATTAATAAATAAATTCCCACTACTGTTCTACCATAATTAACGGAATGAAGTAGAATTAACAAAAGCTAGTGTCAATAAGAACTACCTTTAACCTGTGAGAATATTCTTGTTAGCTAGTCTTAGTCAAGTCCCCAAGGGTTCATTAACATTTTCAGCAGGAGGACAATTGGTTTTCACAGCCAGGCAAAACTATTTGAACAGTGAACTTCTAATGTAAAAACATAATTTTGTAATTGTTCAGTTCCAGAAAATATCCATACTCCCCCCACAGAAGGGATTGGAATTTCCTGGGGGGGGGGGGTGGGGGGTTCTGTAAGACCAAGAAACTTAAAGAAATGCATGAAGCTCAATTGAAATTTCCAGAGGGGTGGGGGGGGGGGGGGGGGGGACTAGATCTTGATTGACTGGCCAGCCTAGACTAGCACTAGCTAACTGCAGGCCAGTCTAACTGTAAAAATGTAAATCAATTAATGACAATGAACATTAAAGATTATAAAAAAAATTTCCTTTAGGTGGCCAAACCAGGTGGGCAAAATCATCCTCACAACCAGTCAATTTGCCTGGTGCCTGGCCCTTAAGGTCATCCCTCACATTTGCATTGTGCATCCTTACTGCGCATAATTTATGGTGTCATTAGCGTGCACTTGTGCACGCGCAAATTGAAAACATGACGGATTTGCCTTGATATTGAGCTCTGTCAGTTGAAAAATGGCTCTAGCTCACCAACGAGCATGTGCACCCCAATTTTTTTTCCAGTCGTTGTAATCAACTAATCATAAGCTTTGCTATTGCTGAAAATTGAATAAATAAGAAAAATAGCAAATACACTGTGGTCTTTTCTATTTTGCAGTTGGTAACCACGTCAAGAAATTTGGTTCAAATTTTTAATCGAGGATTTAGCTTTCTGTCTGAATCAAACTTAAACGTTTATTTGTGGTCCGACACAATGTATTGACCGTAGTTTAATGCATGTTCTTATGAGTCCGTGCTTACAAAGATGTTACAATTGAAGGGGTGAGTGCAAAACCATGCTAAGTGACGATTTGGGTGAAAAAAAAAATTTTCGCGAAAGGGCTTGAATTTTTGCATGCGGTCTTCAATGTAATAGAAAAACGTGGTCCTGTATTTTTGTCGCTGGTTTTTGCTTCGTTTATAAAGACGCCGCTAGGAAAACCGAGTGGTTTTTCTGCATACGCAATATCTCGAAAATGAAGCGAAGCTTAGCGGAAAAACTACGGGACATTGTTAAACATACCTAAACAAAACTGTATGGGAAATTTGGAGTGTTTTCGACAAAGTTCACTTTTGATTAAAATGCCTAGCGCCCTTTTCCCGCCGAGGTCTTCAAATAAACGAAGCCGGGCCTTTGTTATGATAAACAGAGCCGACCCTTTGTTATAATAGTCAAGCCAAGCCTTTGTTATAAGTCGAAGTCTCGCCTCGGTTTATTATAACAAAGGATCGGCCCGCCGCGACCGCAAGGACCTTGATTTTATTTAGAAACCAGCAAAATGTCAATTTCACGCAACTTATATAAGTTCAAATTTATTGATTTCAGGTCAAAAGTGGTTAAAACGTTGACTCATGTTAACGCGCGACGGCAAGGATGTTGATTTCTCTTAGAGAGCAGCAAAATGTCAATTTCACGCAACGTAAAAGCTCAAAAATGTCGATTTCAGGTCAAAAAAGGTTTAAATGTTGATTTCATGTTAACCCGTGACGGGAAGGTTGTTGATTTCACTTAGAAAACAGCAAAATGCTGATTTCACGCAACGTATAAGCTCAAAAATGTTGATTTCAGGTCTAAATAGGTCAAAATGCTGATTTCACGTTAACGCGTGACGGCAAGGATGTTGATTTCACTTAGAAAACAGCAAAATGTTAATTTCACACAACGTATAAGCTCAAAAATGTTGATTTCAGGTTGAAATAGGTAAAATATGGCGGCCGGAAAATAGTGTTAACATCTGGAACTTACTTTGGTTATCTGGGACAATGACTATCTGCACTGAACAAATAAACATCAAATAAGCACTTTTCCAAATACAGCAACGTCTTAAATGGCTAAAAATCACGAGATAAATACATATTTTTCGACAAACGCGATCGTAGCTTTATGTCACGCACCGCCTAACAGTTTAACAAATTAACCCTTCTGCGCAACGTACGGGTCTCCAGACATCTGCATGTCCGCTGATCCCAGAAGTTCAAAACACTACAAATCATGCCGATATGAAATAAAATCAAAGCAACCTGGATCACAGATCTATGTTACAATCGATCGCTACTTGTTGGCCATTATTATCTTTAAATGAAAAAAGCCGAAACAATCTAGTTACCAGTTCGAGAAACGCGAGCAGAACGTGATCGCAATGCATGCCGGGAAGGCTCTTTACACCTCGTGCGCGGGAAAACATGGCGGTCGATACAAGACAAATTTTATCACTCAAAAACCAGTTCTCGCTTTCCAAACTTTGACACTAGCAACACTTGGCAAATGGGCCACAACTCACGAGAGGGTATTTTTCTTGGGCAAGAACTGCTCTTGGACTTTGCTGCCTGGCTCGATCTGACTTCGAACGCCGATAACACGATTACGGTATATCAGCTACCTTCGAAGTTTCAGAACACATTTTGATTCTTTAAAACGTGCTGATGACTTACGGGTTTATCGAGGCTTTATGATGCCTCTCAACCACCAGGCAGGCACACAAGGTACTTTAACACAATGCTTAAGATATTAGTTGACAGAGCTCTAATGCGGCACATCTCTTTTTAGTTCGATGGTATTTCGTTTACCGCTCGATCGATTCACGTGTTGTGCTCACGTCACAATAGCCGATGTAAACAATCTGTTCCCAGATTTCCGCTCTATATATGCTGTGAGATTTGATTTTGACTTCATACACTATAAACAGTCTGCCTGTTTCCTGTTCAACAAATAAACTCCTAAAGACATGGCTAGGAAAAGCCAAGTATTTTTGCATACGTTATAACTCGAAAACGAAGCAAAAACCGGCGACAAAAATACAGGGCCGCGTTTTTCTATTACATTGAAGACCACATGCAAAAATTCAAGCCCTTTCGCGAAAATTTTTTTTTTCACCCAAATCGTCACTTAGCATGGTTTTGCACTCACCCCTTCAATTACTGGGAATGTGTTCTTATAATAAGCATTAAATAATGCAAAAATGGGGTATTTTCAATGCCTCACTGCTCCTTAATGAGCATGGGCACCCCCCTTTTTTATTTCAAAATTGCAGTTATCATATGACAAATATTCAGTGGACAAAGTTTGAACAAAAATCTATTGTCACTTTTATTTCAGAGGAATTACCTTAATGAAACCCCGGGGTCCCTGGTGATGGTGAAGAAAACTGTTTGTTGTTTTAAGTTTAGTTTGAGGCACATTTGATCAACCATAGCTAAACGATGACTTTCAAGTATAAATGTATTTTATGAAACTGTAGTACAGCTTTACAATACAGCAGCATTTTACACACGATATCAGAACATTAGGTTTTAGCTGACTCTTGGTAGATGTACAGAGCTAGCCCATTATGGAATAAGGCTTTGCAATATGCATGCCATGACACTCAAAAGCTCACCTTGAAAGTTGTTGCATGTTGCACCATTTAAACAAGGTTGGCCAGAGCAGTAATCAATGTTAACATTACACCGTTGACCAGTTGTTCCAACAGGACAAACACATTGATAACTGTTAATTCCATCAACACATTGTTCAAACTGTTGACAAGGGTTTACCGAGCAATCATCAATGTTCTGTTCACAGTTTAGCCCAGTGAAGCCAGTGACACATGTGCAGTTATAACTGAAAGGAATTTAATTTCTAATGAGAAGTAAAGACAAAATTATTGCACAAATGTGTTTTAGTTTTTAAATGTTTGCATAACTTAGTTCCTCAGTATTTAAGTAACTATTTCATTAGGAACTACAATGTACATGGTTACAACACTCGAAGGAAGGCTGACCTCCATCTACCCAAACCCAAACTTAGCCTTGGCAAACGTACTTTTAGATTTTCTGGCACAGCCCTTTTTAATTCACTACCTTGTAAAATCCAACAAGCTGTATCACTCTCCTCTTTTAAAAATCTTGTCAAAGCCTATTTTATTTATAGCACCTAATTTATGATATCTATTTTTTTCCCTACCAGTTCATGCTTGTAACTGGTTTCAATTTTTTAAACTCTTTTTATATAACTATTTCAACTACTAGACGTTAGTTTTTTTTTTAACTCTATTTTTATAACTATTTTATACTATTAGACATTTTATATTTTTAGAAATTGTATTTAGCAGGGCCCCTCTGGATACCAGCCACTGTGCTGAATGGGCCACCCTGCATAAATAAAGTTTTACCTACCTACCTACCGTAAGTTGAAGGTTTCACACCCAATTAAGTTTTCAAGTTCACACTGAGAAGTCAACTGAGTTTGCCCCAGCATTCACTCTTGAAATCGCACTCAGACTGAGAAATAGTCTGTGTTTGCACTCTCCAGTCATCCAATAGCTTATAAATTGGAGTCTGGTGAACTTAATTACAATCTATAACAATCAACAGATTTAACTTGCATGAAAATACACTAAGTCGATGACCTCCAAAAAAGAGTGGCAGTCACACTTGGATAGTGCAAACTGGATTGGGTGAGAAACCTCCTACCCCTAAAGAAGAGACAGATTGCAATAACTCTACATGTCTTGCTGAAGATGGCTAAAAGTAAAAGCAATTTATTAATGGCTTCAATGAGATTTAAAGCCATGACCCCGGGGCCACTAGTACGATGCATGATGCTCTAGTTACAGATGGAAAACAACGTACATCATATACCTACTGTAGTATCCCAGGCATGCAATGCATGCATAGGGCTCAAAGCAAGGTTGTCACCAAGTTCAAGTATTTGTCAAAGTAGGCAGCTGATTTTGCAAACTTTTCATAAGAATATTGGAATAACAACCTAGCAGAGTAGCCAGGTGAGACCATGTAAGTAAACAGTTTTTTGGGTTTTTTTTTTGCCAACCCAGCTTAAAGTGCAAGAAGCCACACCATGCATGCAAGTTTGTAGACTACATGTACATCTCTTTGCCCACATTCCTGACCTATGATATTTGGTAACCAATACACCAGTAATGCTCATTGCTTACCCCAAGATATTTTCCACACAAGTTGCACCATTCTGACAAGGGCTGCCATCACACTTTGTAACTGTTACATTACAGTAAGGTCCAGAAAAACCAGGTGTGCACTGACAGCTATAACCATCAATGCCGTCAACACAAGTACCACCATTATGACAGGGAAGAGCTGTCTGGTTACACTCATTTATGTTTGTCTCACAATGGATTCCTAAGAAAATAAAACAACAATAAATTAACTTGAAACCATTAGAAACATAACTGGGCAGGAGAAGGGGGTGAGAGTAGGGGTGCATTTGGCCTAAAATTCCCCTGTAACCCATTTTTAATTAATGATCCTGGGATGAGTCACCTGTACTGAATGTATAAAAAATAAAATCAAAAATAAATTTTACAATATTTAGAGAAGAAGCCTCATCAGCCTTAGCTGGCTTTATACAGGTCCTCTATCCCAGTCAAATTGGAATTTGGAGATTTTGGTTTTTGTGGAGATAGACTAAGAGAGGAAAACCGGAGAACCCAGAGGAAAGGCTTGGAGCAAAGCAAGAACCAACAACAAACTCACCCCACATATGGTACTGGGTCAGAATCGAACACAGGCCACATTGGTGGGAGGTGAGTGCTCTCATCACTGTGCTATCTTCCTGCTCCCCAGCCAATGACTGACCCAAGGACACAACACAACACAACAACCACATCGAAGGACTCAGGACAAGGGGTTTCAGATTACAAGTATCACTTTCATTTGCGTTGAAAAAAATAGTAACAATGAAGGAGTTTGGAGTTGCAATATTGATATTTTCAAAAGAATTACCATTACTCACCAGTAAATCCAGCATGACAAATACACTTATAACCTCCAGTCTGAAATCTTTGACACACAGCATTGTTCTGACACAGGTTAAAATGACAAATGTTTATCACAGCCTCGCATCTCTTCCCTGAATGTGATTCAAAGGGATGGTGTAAAAGAAGAAGCACGATCAAAACAAAATCATTCAGACACAATGTAACATTAAATAATTAAACACAAAATTGAGGTTACTAGCTCTGCTGCAAACATACACTGATCACTTGACATATTATACAGGCAGTGCACATGAAAAACTTGATCGGAGGAAGAGAAGGAATGCTAGAACGTTCTGTCCTTTGGTTGCCCAACTGGCAAGTGAAGTTTATTGGGGAAGGTTTATGATGATCGGACATTCAAATCACAGATTCTGATGTACTTTTAGTGTGCTTAAAGAGATGATGTTATCTGGAGCCTTACAGTAAGAATGACTTTCAGGCTGCCCAGTACCTTAAGGAGTGTAATTCTTATTATTCCTTGCCCGAAATTTGTTTTCTTTGTGTTCCAACTATTAGTGGTATTGGGAAATTCTCTGAAAATTTTTTGACTGTTTCTAAAGGTGAGCGCAATTTGAAAGAATTTTCAAATATCACAAAATATGTAAATCTTTAATTGCTATTATGAACTTACATGCACATATGATTACCCATATGATATATTAATAACAGGACTGAGAAAATTACAAATGTACAGGTCTGTATCAATTTGCATGGAAGTGCAAACAAAAAATCAAATTGGCCTGTTTTTAGCTGAATACAATAAAGACATACAGTAAAACAATTCATATTAAATAACAAAATAAATAAAAATAGAGATGGTATGGGATGGAAAGGAAACAGATCATTTTCTTTCTTTCTTTTCACCCTTCCTTTCCCTCTTCCATCATTTCCCATTCTTCCATTTTTATTTCCTGCTTAGCTTTCGTCCTTTCTTTTATCTTGCCTCTCACCCATCTTTTTCCCTATATTCCTTCCAACCCTTCTCTTTTGATTCAGCATTTAGAATTAGGATACAACACTAAATATGAGAAATCTCTTTGCTGGCACAGTGTATTATATGGTCATATATGATGTTGCTCTCAGGAACTGATTGGAACTGACTGTATGGCTTGTGACTTATTGCTTTTAAAATAACCATGTCATTAATATTGGCAGCGTGTTGATATAGTCTTACCTGTGAACCCAGAGGGGCAGTGACAGGTGTAGTTATTACCTCCACTCTCAGTGCAGGTTCCATTAAAGTAACATGGATTGGACGTACACTGCTGACCAGCTACAGTACACAAACCTGCAGAATTGTGTATAAAATAGTTTAAATATTTTCTCATTATATGACCTGTGATGACCCAATACTGTACATCCATTTAGTTCTGACAAATCAGTTCTTTACATGTCTGATTTGTTTGTTAGCATGACTTGCTCTTAACTTCTTACATCTTTGATAGTAAGTAGCCTTCATTGCAGGCATAAACAGGGAGGGGGTAGGGAAGAAAAAATGCAAGGAAGAAGGGGACACAACCTAGGATCACATATGCATGTGTATGCCCATGGTAGGGAAAGGGTTATTTTAAAGGTCCACGGACATCTTGAGTCACCAAGCAACTTTAATGATGAAAACTACGGACCCAATCAATTCTAACAGGATTCCTTCCTAAACTTTCAGTATTCTTGAACATGCTTGTTGCGCTTGCCTCAACTCAGAGCTGTAGCACAAGAGAGAGGTGGGGACAGCCGTAAGGTGCAAATTACAAGGATTCAGCCAGGCTGAAATTATGAACTGCAAAACCTATGGAACCTTGCAATTACAAGCCCCATCACAACAAAAGATATTGCCAGTCCCTTGGCATTTCGTTACATCAGGCTTGCACTGCATTACAAACTTAGTACATAATTTGATGCCTTTGATTAGGGGTTGCTGGGGAACTTTACGGTATTAATTTGATATATGGTGTAAAACATTTCATCTATTAAATAATTAACTAATTGAGTCGGATAAAAAACTTAAACATACCAGCAGTGATAACAACCAAGAAGATCCACAGAAAGTCAGACATTATAATCTTGTCTTTGATCATCTATCCATTTAGAATCTTTGCATTTAAATTCCACAACAGTTACATATAGTTTGGAAGGTCACATTCGCGTCGTTTTGAATGGCTGACTATAATGGAAACATCCTCTAGATACCCTGACATAACAGGAAGAAGAATTAGGAACACACACTATCTCATGGACGTATGCACGCGCGCGATGAATTACAGGGTGACAAATAGCAGCACAAAATCATGCAAGAAGAACGTAATCTCGCGCAGACTTGCGTTCATAGATTTTTTTCTTCTGTATTTCAGGGGCCGTTCCTCAAGGTATTTAGGACACCTTGTGTGGAACTTAATAAATTCAAAATGCGGTTAACTTACCTGTTTGTTCTCAGCTAGCTACAAACACTTTGAAATATAAGCTTACTCTCCATTAATAGAGATACGCTTAACTAATAGACTCTGATACTGTGTTACAGTTATAAAGCGACACCAGGAAACTTTTAGTAAAGCTATATTCAGTTTCATCAATTCATTTCATCATTCAGTTTCATCAATTCATCAGACAGAAAGCGTCTTAACCCGGCTTTGATTCCGTTGAAAAAGTCACTCAAACAAGAATAGAATCGAACATCTTCCTGACACTTACCTCGCTAAAATCCACACGACCGAAACCAATCGCACCCGATCGTACCGCAATCCATGCTGAAGCGAACAACGGCGAAATGTGTCACTGTGAAGTTTCCCAAATTCAAATTTATCGTGTGCAATACTCGGTCGAACAGCTGCCTCGAGAGTTTTCAACCAAATTGCCTCAATATTCGACAACTCGATTTTGTATGCAAACTTTCAGCGAGTTTCTATGCCAGCACAAGATCGAGCTAGATCGAGGCTATTTCATCGTTATTTCTGGAACACCTGACCACCAATCAGAAACTATCATGGAGACCCGCTTCCGTGTAAATGTGCAAACAAAGAATCCCGAGACGAGACGAATCCGGTGCGAGACGACTGGGAACGAGTCAAATTTTGCCGGAATCGTGCTACGCCCCCGGGTAAATTTTAACCCCCTCCTCCTCCCCAAAATATGAACTTAAAAGTATCCTGCTCTCCGTCAATTTCATTCAAAGTAAATGAAGGATGTAAGGGAATTCAACAGAAAAAGAGACAAGAACTCCTTGACTCCAGACAGGTCAACGATTTTGGCAAGAAAATATAGTGCAAAGCATGAATGAAAGCAATCCTTGAGCTACCATAGATGGAGAAACTTTGCTTCTAGAATCCACACGGGAAAAGTTCTAGACTTTCTAAGGTAGTATTACGGCTGTAGGAAGTCCCGAAACAAAGGGTGAGCTCCCTTACCTCTTCCTGGTTCTTTCTGGTCTAGTTCTGGCCATCTCTCTGTCACGCAACCCGAGAGCGCAGCGTTACGTGACAGAGAAAGGATCCTCTTCCCCGTGCTTTTTGCGCGTCCCGGACCCGTCCCGGACATTTTTACGCTGTGAGCTCAGCTTTTGCTGACTTGCGCGAGATGAGGGCCCAGAGAGGAGACACCCTGGTAACGAGGTTGCCGATCTACAGTACGTATTTTAGCTGGAACACGAATTGGCCAAGCAGAAGACTGATTTCGGAAGGAACTCCCTTCAAACTTAAACATTTTGGGCTATTTTCGTAGACCACAAAAATAAGTGTAACACTTCTGAACAGAGAGCTTTGTTTATTATGCCCGATTAAACCCCTTTCATATTATCCTTACAATTATTTTACATTATATCGAGGGTATTTCCAGTTTAATTTGTGCTAACAAATATATTAGTTTCCAAAGGAAGTCGCGAATAAAACAGAAAAAAACAACAACAGCAGTCTGAACTCCACAAATATATCAACAAAGGTCACTGTCCTTTGTCTGCCATGCTGTATTTACAAAACATGTGACAACCAAATGTACAAGTACCCGCCTCTGAAAAAAACAATTCATTTTCGAATAGAACTACAAAATCAAACACAAAAGTAAGCTCTTAGCTCCAAGCTCAAGCAAATCCAAAGATAATTTTATCAGTAGTCACCATTTAGGCTACCATTAAGAACTGCGACTGAACTAATTCTTACAACTGATCTTTGAAGCTTGCGAAATGAAAATTCGCCCTTCTAAGTTACACCCTGCCAGAGTTACGTGTTTTTTCGCCCATTTTTCAGCCACGCAAATATGTCGTCTAGGACGAAAAGAGATTCGCTTCTACTTCAAACCTCGTTCCCAGAGTATCTCCTGCATTGAGAATCAGCGGATTAAAAAGACCCTGGAAACAAGTTTATCACATTGCTTGATAATTCAAATAAACCCGATCCAGATGCATTCCTTTACTGCCCGATATTGATTTGGTCAAGATGAGATAAAATAATAATATAGGATAAGACTTTGTTTTTCCATATTCCCTGCTCTTGTTTTCTTTTCCGATTGAATCTGACAATAAACACCTAATGACTGGTCCTAAGGGAAACAGTTAATTCTGTTTCCCAAGAAACTTAACAAAAAGGTTTCCAATTGAAAACAGGCTGGCCGGTTTGAATCCTGCTGGGAGATCCCCAAACAGCTTGTATGCCTAACTGGATAACACCTTCCTCAACAGCAGATAATTATTACACTCAAGACCTTTCACAAAAACAAACCAACATTTCAATAGCTACAATTCTCTAAAAACAGATCAGTTACACTATCGGAAATGAACATAGAGGGCCAGGATAACAAGTAATAGCAGTTCAACGAAAACTTAGATGACTAGGACTTATCAGACATCTCGTTTATTTCCAGTCGGGGAAACAAGCGCAGTTTTGAAATTAAAATCTTCGTTGAAGTACTCATTAAGCTTTCGATTTTTATTATGGATTCAAAAACTAGCACGAGCTAGTGGTTCGACCACTTGCTTTTCAATTTGGAGACGAAAGCTAAAACCCCAGTCCAGTCGCAAAGACTGTAATTCTTCATCAACTGGCGATTGTTTCCCCGACTGTTTTAGGTGACAAGACTATGAACAACTCGCAAAACTTAATCACTTCCCAGCATCCTTGACCAAACTGATTCTCTTGAACCATGATTTACTTTCACCAGCCGCGGCTTCAATGGCCGCGAGCCTGTGCTCCAAGTCCTGGGAACGACACTCGGATTCCACCAGGGAAAGCTTGGTCTGCGCCAGCTCTAGTTCCAGTTCTCTGAGACGCTGCTCGGAGTCCACCACCTTGACACTTGTCTTGAAGGTAGCAGTCTGGTCTCCATCTAGCGACACGTAACCTTCCTCTGAGAAGAGAGCAGCGCAGTTTTCGCACGATCCTACGCGTCTCTGAAAAAGAAAATGGTGAGTGGCTATTTGTCTCGGTTCAAAAGGGTGACTGGCATCTGTTCAACCTGAATAAGCCCGGCATAGTTAATCGAACGTCCGGAAATCGAACTCAAACGAGCCCATTCGAACTTAATCCGTGGATTGAGTTCGACTGAGTTCGGCAATCGAACCAAATCAAAAACCGAACTTCGTGTGAGTTCGATTTCCGAACTAATCGAACTCGATCGCACAAATCCAACCGAATCGAACTCAATCCATAAGATTGTGTCCGATTGGGTTCGTCAACCGAACTCAATCGAACACAATCCAATGAATTGCGTTTGATTGTGTTCGGTGAGTAAATCCGCTTGAACAAAATAAGGTTTATGTTATATGGTCTCGAAAACACGAAAAACACGTGTTATACTGAAGTAACTCGAGCCTCCAAAAACTTGTTATTGATTTTCAATATCAGTTTTACAAAAAATCAAGAGTTCAGAAATCAAAAATTCGATTAAGTTCGATTGTCCAATTATTTTTATGTGAGTTCAATTTGGTTCGATTGCCGATCCAATGGATTGCGTTCGATTGTGTCCGGTGAATATATCCGCTTGAACAAGGATTATGTTATATGGTCTCAAAAACACGAAAAACACTTGTTATACTGAAGAAACTCGAGCCTCGAAAAACTTGTTATTGATTTTCAACACCAGTTTTACAAAAAATCTTAAGTTCAAAAATCAAAAGTTCGATTGTCCAATATATTTGTGTGAGTTCGATTTGGTTCGATTGCCGAAGTCAATCGAACTCAATCCATGAATTGAGTTCGATTTAGTTCGATTGGGTTCGATTGACTATGTCGGGAATAAGCCACTTTAAAGCTACTATTTCGAAAAAAATTGACAACCGTTTTAAAGACAAACGATAGAACTTCATCTCATCCGATGATAGTGGGGGTGGGGGAGGGAGGGGTGGTCGAATAGCAATTCAAAGGATATTTGTCTTATTAATCACACGGTCAGTGGTCGTTCCGAGTGACCGCTAAAGTCACTTGCGAGACTGTATCGGTCGTAATGAGTTTGACACACAAACGAGGCGAAAGGGTCAATTCTGCTTTGTATTGACCTTTTCGCCTCGTTTGTATGCCTTTTTAAACAAAAGAATATTGGACCGCAGGTTCAACTGTAATAACAGCTATTGACACGAGTGAAACTTTGGCAATGGGAACGAGAGCGAGGCTTCAACGAAGAAAGCACAAAAGAGAGGCAAGGGTTACTTGTGTCAATTATTCCTACTGTAGAGATCATTTAGAGTTTGCTCGCTAAACGAACGTAACGCCTTCCATGCAGAGCGTCTAAGAGAATTCAAGGTAGAGTACCTTGACTTCCAGAAGCTCCTTCTGTAAATCTTCTTTTAACTTCTCACTTCTTTCATCCACTCGAGAGCAGATCTACAACACAAAGTAGTCAGTCAGTGACTACATATACAAAACTCGATCAAAGGCCATGTTACTGCTACCTTTTTGTATTCCTCGATGATGGCGGTGTGCCGCTTCCTCTCTTCTTCTGCCACTTCAATGTTCTGCCGCCACATTTCTTTCACCTGCAGAAAATAAGTGGAATTATCATTAGATGGATTTTTTCCCATTGGCCTAAGGTCCACCACAGCAAATATCTACCTACAAATAATGGTCTGCTCATGCCTATTACGTCTGAACGCGCTTTGCTGCAAATAATATTCTGCTTATGCGTGATTGAAACCACGATCTCGATTGAAAAATGGCAGATCGCTTCCTAGAGCTGTCAGAGGGTGATTTAAATGTGAAAACAAACTTGGCGATCGAATTATACAACAATCATTGAACTCGGTTATCGCAAAATATCGTGATTTATCAGTGTCTCATAGATTAATTATTTGCCTCAGCCTTCGGCTTCGGCAAATAATTGATCTACTCACCACTGACAAATCACGATGTTTTGCTCAGCCTCGTCCAATAATTGTTCATTCACTAATCCCATTTGCCTTAAATTTGCGGTAGCGACGTTCGATTTTACTTGTTTACTTGTTTTTGTTTGTTTGTTTGCTTGTTAGGGTACCTGAACTCCCTCTTCTTTGAACTTTTCTCGCTGGTCCTCTGCTTCAGCCAGTGACACAATAGTACTGCTAAGAGCCTTGGACAATTCTTCCACCTTCTCCTCTGCCTAACAAACAAAACCACAAGCAACACAGTGAATCCCAAAATGAAGGCGTGACGGCCTCAAAATTCATATTCTTCGCCGAGTCGAAAAATAAAATTATCAGTCGCACGAACAATTTCCAGTTTCGTAAACCTTCGTAGATATCCGAAGAGCTTCCGATCTTTACTAACCAATCAGAAAACTGCACTCGCGAACACATTCAAGTACACATTTCACAGTATATGAAGCCACTCAAACATACCTCTGCAAGCTTGCTGTGTAATTCCACTTTAGTAGTCACCAGTTCGTGAGCTAGATTATCATTTTCCTGTTCAAGTCTCATGTTGGCTTCAAACAGCCTCTTGTTCTCTCGCTGGTGAGAAAAAAACAGAAAAATAATGAGTAAGGTGCTTTGAATGCAAACAATATTAACGAGAAACACAATGGCGAAAACATGTGAACAAATCTTTATAAAACTAGATAAAACTAAGAAATTGTATCACCCTTACTCCTGGTCTAGGTATTGTCTAGTTCTCACATAAGACACTTAAGGTAATATACCAAACACGATAGATCGTGTTTGACCACATTTCCAAACACCGAGAAGAGAGTTGAAAATACGACGCGCAGCGGAGTATTTTTGACGAACTTCGAGGTGTTTGGAAATGTGGTCAAACACTGTCTTGAGTGTTTGATATGTCTTCTCAATCGAAACTAAAACTAAGGAGAAAACGGAGAATTACAATTGTAAAATTATATGTTAATTAAGATCAGATATCCAAACACCGTCACGGTCATGATCTCCTTTGTTTAAACTTGATAAATTATTAGTGAGTTTGAGAAAAATGAAGAAAAGCCGAGGAATTCATACAGGCACTACTAACTCTCTCGCCGATTCGACGAATCTCGCACTTAGAATACGAAATGAGCCATGTGACCATCAAGGAACAATAAACAACAATCACATGAGCTCGAGCTATCTAGAACCCAAAGAGAACAACTACAAACATCGAGGAAACGCGTAACGCACACATAACAGCTCAAACCAGTTACCTATTCAACGTAAATGAAGAAATTTAACACTGGGCAATTTACCTGGAGTCTTTCTACCGGATCTTCAAGCTGTGCCTCTTGGTCTTTCTTCAACAAATACTCCTTTTCGTATTTCTTCATTTTTCTGTTGGTCACCTGAAATTTAGACCAGATGGCATTAATGTCTTGCACATTCACCACAGTCACCCCAGCTAATCTCAAGTGACATACATTATTTCCCAAAACTTTCGGATGTTAAAATTTCGGAGATTTTATTTCGGACGTTTAATTTTCAGACACTTTTAATCTCATTTCGGACAAAATTAGGACACTTTGCTGAAACATAGCTTAAGCAAATTTTCACCAACAAAACATGAATTAGACTGATCTGTGAAAATGACAGTTTCACTGCAACCTCAAGGTTTTAGAGATATACCAAGGAGAAAATAACACAAATTCTATCTAGCTGTTACGTATCTTAAGCCGTGTCTCAACTAGAGGTCGCCTCATAAAGGAAACTGAGAGCTTTGGAGCTCCTTAAAAATTTTATACTGTACTGTAAATATTTTGGACGCTTAAAAATTTCGGACGGTTTTATTTTCGGACACTTTTCTGTCCGAAATTAAAATCGTCCGAAATTTTTTTGCAAGTAATGTAAACATACACCACAGTCACCCCAGCTAATCTCAAGTGTCCCAGCCAAGTGTTCTTTTGCGATATCGTGTAACGCCTCAAGAAAAGGTGTATGTTCGTGACCGATTCTGTGTGGATTGAAACTACTTGTGGGCAAGGCGTGCTCGGTAACATAGGTGACCAATCAACCCCCTTTAAAAACTTAACATCTAATGTTATTATAACTTGCCTGAAACCTGAAACAAATCATTTAAACTACACATTTATTAACTGTCAACAGAGAGAAAGGATGTCATGCCAACTGGGTGAATAGATAATTTCAAAAGGTTTACTAAGATAAAGAAGAAATCACGTACCCTAAAGCTAAGAGCGGAGTTAATAAGCTTTTTATATTCTTCTTCATCTAAGTACTTTTTTGGCATGGATACTCTGAAATACTTCAGAATATCTTCAAAATCCATTTGGATGAGCTCTCTACGAGATGCCTGTGGGAAATGAAAACAAAATTTCAGCCAATGAAATGATAGTAAATTTACGTTCTATTACTAACTACATGAAACAATCCAGCCTTGTAAGAAATAGGTAATACATAATGTTACTTGAACGAAGATCAAATTTGCGACGAAAACTCAGGTAATCGAGAACAGTGCAAGAAAATTAAACAGCATGATGTTTTACCTTCAAGAGGCCCAAGGCAACTTGAAAAATGACACCCATACCCTAGAAGAAAAAAATCATGAAGAGCAACAGGCTGAATAAAAATGAAATACCACAAAACAGGCTACATTCATGATCGTAACTTTGCGCCTTATTGCATGTTTAGCGTAAGGAGAGTAACTGGCTGTTTACGGCGGAAAACCCTCCCGGATAAATTCTGCATACGAGCCAGGTGGCGCATCAGGCCTACGCTTACCTCCGATTGAAGTAGCATGAAGCGACTAGGATGTAATTCTACCCTCGCCTGGATGGGATGCTAGTCCCGAAATTCGAATGAACATTTTCCGAAAAACTATTATCCAAAAACTGCGGATTTAATTGTTTTTGGAAACAAAATTCCGACTGACAAATGTAAAAAGTACTTGTTCAAACCTGATCAGTAAAAGGGGCAACTTTGGTGCAATTTCTTGTGACTACCTAACGTCCTCTTTGTTTATTATTGTAAACAACCGATTGACTTACATAACAGAGGAAGAGATCCATAATACGGTAGACCATTGGTAAAGGAAACTTGGCTGTAAACAGCGTCAAGAACCACTGCGAGGCATACATGTGGGTCTGGATATCATTGTACTGAAAATGGCTGTGGAGGTCTGGCATCGAATCCTACAACAAACCAAATATGGTTACCTCGCGTTTATGTCCGTAGTAAATGAGCCACATAACCAGAACAAGCCACGAGCCAAGTCCCAGGTTTTCCAGTTTATTGTGAATGTTGACTGATGTCCTTTGCAGTAATATCCCAGCGTCTTCACAGGTTGCACCTATTGCACCAGTTGACCCCAGTTGCCACATCCAGTCATACATCAGCCGGCATCACAATGGAAAGAAGAACTGCAAGATTATGTGTGGCTGGGCCTTGCCAATCAACACAACACGAAGTCTAACAGGTTCAAACTCATGATTTGTCATGCCTTACCTACTTACAACCAGTGCAAAACTGTGTATTGCAAAGAAAAAAAAACTATGACCCCCCCCCCCCCCCCAATGGGGGTATTGAAAGCTAAATTACTTCTCAGAGAGCACTCACCTCAATCATTCGATCCAGTTGGAAAAACTTCAGGTGCAGCTGTTCAAAATCTTGCTTAAAAATCTCTCTCAGCCCATAGTCACTCATTATCTTCACAAGCAATGCAAAGGCTTGCTCCTCTGGAAGCTACAAATGTAATATTTGATCAGTTTTAGTAATACAGTGCAGTAGATAAATACTTATATGAAAGGAATAATTATTATAGAATAGAGCCAATAGGAAGTGAAAAGAAATTTACATGTAAGAGCAGCACAGCTGATAGGAATGACAGCCCTTGGCAGTAGCCCACTTCTTCATCATAAACAGAATAAGCCTGACAAGAAAAAAATAAGAAGAATTATCATATACGTATGCCATGGGTATGAGCAAAAATGTGCTCTGGTTGGTTACCTATATGTACTGATAACATATTAAATTATGCCCAAAGGGCACAGATTGTGAAAAACTATAGGGAAAATGAATGCTCCCTTTAAAAAAGACGGCCGTTGGTAAATGAACAGCATTTTAATGAATCTAGGGCTTGCTTTGTGATGAAGCAACTACTCAGTCTTGTACATGAACGTTTTGCCGGCTTGGTGCTACCAAATATGCCTTACATGCTACAAAATTATGCTTCATAAAATTACTGAAATTTAATAAACTGTGTACTGAACTACTGACGAGCTTGACAGATAGTTTATTTGTACAACATTTTTACAATTATTTTAATGAGTGGAAAAATGTAAATTCAAGGCTTACTTTGCTGATCTTATACAACATCTCCTGACCCTCCCCTCCGGTGCTCTTAAAATAGTCATGAGCTGGGAAGGTACGGTGAATGTCCCACATGATCACTTGTTCTGTTGGAGATTCCTGACAACAACAAAAAAATAATATGAAATCAAATGAACATACAAGAGGTCTGCAAAAAAATTTAATATTGAACAAATTTATTAATCAACTAATTAAGGTAGTCTGCATACGAGCCAAGTGGCCCATCAGGCTGGAGCTTATCCCGGTTTCTGTAGCATGAAGCGACTAGGAGTATTTCTACTCCCCCCTGGATGGGATACTAGTCCATCACAGGGTTACCCCCAGCATTAAGTTTGCCAATACCCATTTATACACCTGGGTGGAGAGAGGCACTGTGAGAGTCAAGTGTCCTGCCAACCAATTAATCCATCCATTAATCAATCAATCAATCAATTAATCATTCAATCAATCAGTGAGTCAGTCAGTGAGTCAGTCAGTGAGTCAGTGAGTCAGTCAGTGAGTCAGTGAGTCAGTCGGTTGGCAGGTCGGTCAGTCGGGTGGGTGGGCAGTCGGGCGGGCGGTCAGTCAGTTAGTTGGTCAGTCGGTCAGTCAATCCAAACTTCATCTAGCATACTGATTTACCTTCTTAATGAAATGCTTGTAGCCCTCAAGAAGTTCATCATTTTCTTTCAGACCAGCCATCATCTGCCAGACTTGTCCTCGGAGAGGACCAGGTATGCCCTGAAATTTATACCAAGAGAAAACAGAGTGTAGGATCACCTGGGTGTACTGCAAGACATTCACTTCAAAAGCGTCTTATGCTAATTCAGAATCTGGCAGAGAGCGTTGAGTTCCCATGACCAAATGCGCTAGAGGGTAGCAGATTACTGCAATTTTTGCAACTCAAAATTTTCTCAGCTTCTGAGTATAATGTTTTAACTAACTGAAATATTTTAACTAGTTTTTGCTGTATGTTCTACAATTTTAAACTACTTTAACTGTGGTATTGCTACATGTATGATCAGTTTCTGAATATATCTCACCTTATTTTCATATTTAAATTTTTCATATACAAGTAGTATCCTAAACCACGTTTTAGACCCAGATGTTTAAATAAAGTCAGTCAGCCAAAATGGCAACAAAGTGTTGTATGAAGCAAGCACATTTGACTTTTTTTAAAATAAATTTCAGCAGGCGCTAAAATGAATCAATAAAAAATAAAATAAATAAATAAATAAATATACATTTATATGGCGCCATTTTCCACTAATTGTCCATGGCGCTTTACAATACTTTAAAATTAAAATCCTAATTCTTTAAAAACCTAAAATCCTAAATCCTAAAAGTTAAAATCCTAAGAATTAAATACGCTATATAATACAATTAGGCTACAAATAAAAAGTAAAAACTACAAATCAAATGCACGCTTAAAAAGATAAGTCTTAAGATTAGCCTTAAAAACTGCCTCTGATGATGAAAGTCTGATCTGGAGGGGTAGTTTGTTCCAGAGCCTTGGTGCCGCCACGGAAAAAGTCCTTTCACCATACGTTTTAAGATTTGCTCTAGGCTCATCAAGCAACCTGTTGTTTGAAGATCTTAGTGTCCGACCAGAAATGTTAAATCGCAGTAGGTCTCTAATGTAATCAGGGGTCAGTCCATTCAGAGCTTTGTAAGTTAACAACAATATTTTGAAAATAATCCTAAAATGAACTGGCAACCAATGTAAGCTCCTTAGTATTGGTGTGATGTGTTCCTGCCTTCTAGTCAAGGTAACAAGGCGAGCTGCTGAGTTCTGTACAAGCTGAAGTCTATTAATCAGATACTTTGGGAGACCGTACAGTAGGGCATTACAATAGTCCAAACGCGATGTTATGTAAGCGTGAACAATAGTCTCAGTAGTACTCTGAGATAGGTTCGCCTAATTTTAGCTATACTACGAATGCGGAAAAATGCGCTCTTGCAGGTTATTTTAACGTGTTCTTTGAAATCCAAACATTGATCCAATGCAACTCCTAAATTCCTGGCCTGTTTACTAGACTTGATTACTTCATCACCAACTCGTATATAGTCGAGGGGTGGTCGTGGGCGATATTTAGAACTAATAACCAAAAGTTCAGTCTTATCCCAATTTAACTTAAGTTTGTTGCACAGCATCCAGTCCCCAATGTCCTTAACACATAATTCTACTGCCATCTTTGAGCTTGATAGATGATTAGGACAGTTGGACGTAAACGACAAGTACAACTGTGTGTCATCTGCATAGAGATGAAATGGTATGCTATGCTTTCTGGCTATGTCACCCAGCGGACTTGTATAAAGGGAATACAACAAGGGTCCCAGTACAGAACCCTGTGGTACCCCGTAGGGTAAATTCTTCTTTGACGATTCAATTCCATTAACAGAAACAAACTGTTCGCATGAGTGAAGGTATGAATGAAACCAATTAAGAGCAGTGTTCCTAATACCAAAGCGATTCTGTAGTCTAGATAACAAAATCGAATGATGGACAGTATCAAACGCAGCCGATAAATCAAGCAATAGTAATATAACCGATCTGTTATTGTCAATAGCCTTCAAAATATCATTTTGAACTCTCACAAGCACAGTCTCTGTACTGTGATGAGATTTATATGCCGACTGAAATTATTCTAATAAGCCTTCATTATCATTAAGGTGGTCCATTAATTGTGTTGCAACTGCTTTCTCCGTAACTTTGGATAGAAAATATAAATTCGAGACAGGACGAAAGTTAGAAAATAGTTCATGATCAGCTCCACCCTTTTTCAACAACGGCTTCAACATGGCAACCTTGAATCTATCAGGTACTTGGCCACTTGTAAGAGACAAGTTAACTATACGAGTGATCATTGGAAGCAGATAATGATGGCACCCTTTGAACACTGAAGATGGAATTGGATCAAGTGTACAGGACTTTGAACACAGGTGATTCACAAAACCAGATACGACCTCCTCAGTTATTTTTTATAAAAGATCTACTAAAGATCTTTACTAAAGATCTACTAAGATCTACTAAAGATAAAGATCTACTAGTCATCTTTGCAGGTGCTGTTATTTACACTATCATGCAGTGTTACACACTTTAACCTGATTTTAATAGTAATAAGTGAAAAAAGCATTTCCTGATGACCCAAAATGGCTTGGAAAAGGATACTAGACTAATGTAATATCACCCATGTTTTTCTAACTGATTTCACTCTCAAAAACAGCCCCACCTTTCTTACGAGTCCAGGGAGTTGTCTTGGCCTAAGAGTGACATCCTTCCATTTATTTAACAGTTCTGCCCAGCTTCCTAGCTCCTCCTCTGTGCACTCTTTCTGCACATCACCTGATCCAGATAGCAGTGGTTCATCATCTTCATCATCATCTGTACATGGAAGTACAACAGAGCCTTAGTTAAGTTGACACCCTCAGGAGCAGCAACTTATGTCTGAAAAAGTCTATCACTCAGATGTGCCCTTGCCCTATATACTACACTGGCCTCAGAAGCTACAAAGCAGGCTCCAGTTTTTTTTGCAGAGCAAGAAAAAAACAGACATGCACTCTTTTCCATTCTTATATTACATCATAAGCCAATTTATTCATGCATTTTGATTGGTTCATACTTATGATCTATTGGAGGGAAGACCTACAGATGACGTCATAAACATTTTTTTTGGTTCTTAATTATATAAAACAGATAGATTCCATGCTGCTGTGCATCTGTTGAGTAATAGATCATGCAAGTGACAGGCTTGCCTAACAGCTCATGGACCACTCTCTTGTTCTTACTACGTTTTGAAGTCATGTGTGATCTAATACTGACTAGATGTACAGCAAGTCAGCAACATGGAATCTATTTGTTAATTTCACAGCATCTACGATTTGAAGCAGAAACAACAATTTCATACTAGTGATCTAGAACAAGAAAGATCTGTGAGGTGTATTAAAAACATTCACTGTAACTGAGTAACAACAGGTCAGAGACTATGCAGTTTGCATATACGAGAGACATCCCCTGCCAGAGGTTAATGTAAAGCTTTCAGATGATACTAAATCAATTTTCCTTTAACAAAACAAGGTAACTGTTAGATATCTTTCATTATGACAACATCAGTCTGTGTTAATACATGTAAACTCACCATCAGAAGTCTTGTTTCCTCCAGACAGCTGTCTTGTCAGGTTGGGTTGCCTCTTAGCCATATTCTTAGAAGCTTCTATACTGAGTTCAGTTTTGATGCTCTTCACTTCACAGCTTTTCAGTCCTGTCTCAGTGTCAATAACCTGCAATGAAACAATGTCCTATCAAAAACAAAACCAAACATGAACACCTAAGTATGCTTAACTTAGTGGGAGGTGCGGTGGCCTCATGGTTAGTGCACTCATCTCCGCAGCGAGCAGTCCAGGTTCGAGCCCTCACCAGGAACACGGTGTTGTGTTCTTGGGCAAGACACACAGTGCCTCTCTCCACCCAGGAGTATAAATGGGTAAGGGTGAATTGTTGGGGAAACCTAACAAATTGCAGGGGAGTGACCTGCGATGGACTAGCATCCTGTCCAGGGGGAGTAGAAATACTCCTAGCCACTTCATGCTACAAAAACGGGGATAAGCTCCGGCAGCTATGAGCCATCAGCTCCAAGGCTTCACTTTATGCTTAACTTAGAGACAATGATAAAAATAATATCTTACTAGTAAACCCATTCAGTACAACAGTTTACAAATGCAATACGGAGAGCAAGCCAAATAGGTATGAGCCTACAGTTAAAAAGTGACAGAATGGCAGGTTTGAACAGATTACGAGTTCTTGAAAATTTGTCGACTATCTACCAATCTATGAGTATAACCCTCTTATTTTAAATATTTGAAAGGCACCAGAATATTTTCCTTCTTTGGAACACTTTCATTTCATTACAGCCTGTCTCATTTCCTTTTTTCGTTAAAAAATTGATATTTGCTTTTAACTAATTTATTTCAATCTGTCCTTTATGATTTGCAGTTCAGTAAAGACCTAGCTATCTATAGCCCTAAGAAGCACTTCTAGGTTATCCAGAGAAATTCGGTCCTAACCTCTTTCAGTTCCATGATAAATGTTTCATGGAATTTTGGTTTACTGGGACTCCAGAAAAACTTTTCTCCACTGGGGAAAATTTTAGCTTTTGTCTCCACAATGAACCTAACTGGCTCTGTTACTCCAGTGACAACTAAGTCCACAGCTATTGTCACAAATATTCTTGAATCTGCAAAAAAAAAAAGAAAAAAAAACACCACAATAACCATAATAAAGTTGTTTTTTTATTGCTTGTAGAGATTGTGATGGATAATGTAAGGTAAAGTCTGCAATCAGGCAGAGGAGTCTGGGGCAATTATCAGGCTGGGTAATGATCGACAAGTATGGCTTAGATGATGTTTTCTCTAACATTCCTGGCAACAGCAAGAAAGCAAGAGGCTCAAAACAACATGGAGTATTTAAGAAGATGAAATGGTTGTGGTAAAGCACCAAAATTTTATTTGAGGAACTTAGCAGATATAACAGTGCTACATCAGCCATGCAGTCGTTCTAGTTTCAGTCTTCTCCTTGAGGGCAAGCAAAAAAATGCTTGTTGCCATTTTCACATCCAATATGAAATTAAGATGGTTTTCCCTCTAAGATGAGTTTTCATTCTGTACTATTTTCCCATCCATTTGGACGGAAATTAGAAAGATAAATTTGCAATGGGAAACCTGTCCTTCACCGGATTCATACCAAACAAGTTTTCAGCCTGAAGACGAGTTTCCTGTGAAATTGAAAATTTTCTTAATTTTCCTCACCTGCCTTGTTGTTGATGTACAATATCATGGTATTAATGACCATTAATGTTACAGGAACTGGGATGTTGATCACATCTGAGAGTCAAAGGGTTTTTTTATATATTAATAGACATTTGACTGACATCTACCTTTTGGAGTTTCTGTGTTTAAAACTAACAAGTCACGTACAGCTGGATCCCATAACCCACTTATGTAATAAGTTTTGCCACCATCTGCAACTTCCATCGACACCTGAAGGAAATTCAAAATGATATTTTACTTAGCAATGATAAGTTTGTTACTTCTCATATTTGAAATTATACCATAAGTTTCATTTGCTTTTTTCCTAATTTGCAATGCTTATCTTTTTTATTTTGTTTGTGTTTGTTTAGACCATATGGCCCCACAGATGGTCTCATTTTGAACCCAAATTTTGACACCTTGCAATGAGAACATGACAGGGGTCAAATAATCAGTAATCAAGCAATCCATGATCTCGGTAAATGGTATGATAACAAGTGCTAGAATAACTAAATTGTAAATGTGTGCAGTATATCTTGAATGACTGTCCAGGTGAGAGTATTATATCTTGACAAAGGCAACTTCAGCTTACTTCTGTTCAAGTTCGTGGCCAGAGAATATCTTCCCAAAGGACAAGCAAGCTAACCATCACTAAGATGCTTCATTTTCATTTTTGATTGTAAAAACAATTAATTTTAGCTTGCCTCACTCAATAGATGCATGTCAGAATACCGAACATTCTTGCCAGGACAGATCAAGAGTCCAAAACACCTGAAAAAGGAAAATTATAATGAGATAATAAAAGTTTGCAACAACTTAAAATTGGTTAGCTGGAATTCCTCCTAGAATAAGAGAATAACAATTCCCAGTAGACACTTCATAACATGTGCAGAAATTAACATCAAGTCTGTTTTTCTTGTTGCAATTTGCTATTTCATAGAACAGAGGGGTTTTTCAGAGCTTATTTTCCACTCTCTCTACTTACAGATTCTTTCAAGATTAAAATGAGCAAATAATAATTCAAAATAAAAGTCAGTGTTGCAGACCATATGCGTGCACTTTTCAGTCAGCTATATTGACTTTCATTTTCTTACTTCCTGAGGAAGGCCAGTTAAACTAGCCGAAACATTAATTTATAATCAACTTTAACCTCGAAGAATCCCCAAAAAAGAAAACAACTACTAAAAAAAATACAAGAGGTGACAGTCTTAGAGATACTGTTGTTGTTGTTATGATGAAAACAATAATTGCCAACCTTTCCACAATAAGATGCTTGTTTGTCAACTGTTGCACCGTTATTAAAACTTTCTTTCTCAAGTCTTGGCGAAGTTTAAAACAGTTTTTGTCCCTAGCAGCAGAGGAAAATCCTTTGTGGTCTTCCTCAAGAATGTCCAGAGTCACATCAAATTTGAAGACAAGGTTGCTGATACCAGTGACCATTGTAGGATTGTCAACAGACACCTGCTGTAACTGCTGTTTCCTCTTCAGTAGAAAAAAACAAAACAAAAGATTTCATTAGTGAAGGAATATGGCAGGTACAAAACCATGTAATTTTAACGCAACAAACGTAATTATTATTATTATTATTATATTATTATTATTATCATTATTATTTTTATTTTTATTATTATTATTTTTACTATTATCATCATCATCTTAATAATTATTATTAAAAGTACATTTTACACTTTTAACACTTTACAACAAGAGAACATGGAAATTTATGTTTCAGTTTATAATAAGGTGTCTCCAGGGGCACTCTGTTTTTAAGGTGGCAGCAAAAACCTTCCCTTATTATATTTGTTTCATAAGCTGCATGTTCTTGCTAGCCTAATTAAGTTTTAGCCGTCAGGTATGCAGTTTCAATTAATTAGGTCAACAAGAAAAGAAACAAATGTTCTAGGCTAATTCAACAAAGAATAACTGCAAAAAATTAGCTGACTTTTCATTTATTAAGCAAACACTCACTAGGGAATATTTGTCCTCCAGAGAGAAAGCATGTTGGAAAGAGAATAGAAAAAAATTTTCTAAGAACAGCAGCAGAAAAAGCAGTAAACGGTAACTTATTTGAGCCACTTATTGTAAAATTACATTTCATTTATCCTCTCTTCTAATTAGATCCGCTAGAAAATATTTACCAAAAAGGCACAGAGTGCTGTGGATAGGAACTAATGTTGACAGTTTCCATGAATGTAAGCTCAGCATTATTTAAATCATTGCAAACTTCTTTAACTTCATGATTTTATTCTGCCAGGTGTTCTAATTGCACATTAATTTTCTATTGTGTTTTAAACAGGCTTTTAGACTCAAAATAATTAGGTATAGGTTTATATTCTTATCAATTCTAAAGAATCAACATTTTAATGCAAATAGAAGTTCCTGTCAAGATAGCTATTTATTAACAGGAACTTTTAAATACATTGATCAATATTATTACATAATATTCTAATAAACATTTCCCTATTCCTTTTTTTCTCACTTTGTTTCTTTCCTTGTTTAGTTTGATAATTTTAATACCGAATGCAATTTAAAAGAGAAGACAAGAAAAGAAAATGACTAGAAATTACGAAAAGGTACTTAAATGCATTAATCAGGGATACTTTTCAAAACAGTTAATATTGATTTAATATTGATGTGTTAAGGTCCGGTGATTCTATGTGGTGTTGCTCAATCTGACTGGGATGGTAGTCGAACCTCCAGCATACCAACAGGTTACCCGCACAAATGACTAAGTTCAAGTATGTATGTACATACAACATATATACATGTATGCAGGGGTTTAAACTTGCCTTAAGTTTGAAATTATGGATCCATTTTTGCATCTTATAATTATTACACATGTAAGAATAAAACGAGACATACATGTATAAGCAGACAGTATAATTTATAAAAAAACTCCATGTGATCAGATTATGAGATTGAGTATTTCTATAGCATCACCTGGCTGACTAATGGGCTGATTAATGGCCTGATGTGACCCATGGGAGAGAAGGGTGATGCTTCATGTATACATACTCATATCAAATGTGTCACACCAAGATCAATTTAAACCACAACGTTTTCCCTTACCGACAGTTCAATTTGAAACTAATCTCTACTCTTTGTACCTTGCATCAAATTTTGACAACACACTCTGCATTCTGTAACACTGGACATTTGGAACTACTATTTATCACTTCTACATTGTACATTATTGTCTAACAATGAAGTATGTAATCCATTTTGAAAGCATAAAACTAAACTTACCTTCCTGTGTCTTCTAAAGGATAAAGCAAATGTCTTCAAGATCTTTCCAGCCTAAACAATTAAAAGTAAATAACTAAGCAAATTAAATTTTTACATTCTAGGGTAACAGTTGAGACATAAGCTGTTAAAGCTACTCTACAATCCAAGGGTAAATAAAGTATATGACATTATTAGTTGACAGTAAAAACCAATAAATTTGTGGGCATAAAAACTACAGTGCTTTAAAACTTAACAAGTGACTCACAGACCATACTTAATGACATGTTTTGGCTCAAGATAAGTGACTGTAGATATGTGAATTTATCGTGCAATTCCAACCACTGAAATCGCTTATTCACATATCTACATGTACAGTCACTTGCCTTGAATTCATTTTACAAAGTAACACAAACACCAAGGACTTCTTCAAAAGAAGAAACACCACTGAAACACAGTTACTAAAAGCAGTTCATTAAAGATCTGCAGAAAAAAACATTTTCCAGTGAGTTCCTG
The DNA here is from genome assembly GCF_964199315.1 of Orbicella franksi. NCBI lineage: Eukaryota > Metazoa > Cnidaria > Anthozoa > Scleractinia > Merulinidae > Orbicella > Orbicella franksi. Next base: position 16,207,653 of record NC_138145.1, on the reverse strand, counting down.
AAGTTATCACAATAATGAAACAATGTTATTGAGAACAGCGAATGGTAATATTTTATGACACTGAAGCAACCAAGCCAAAGCTTGCTTCTTTTATGGGTAGGAGTAGCCTTAAATGGAATCTTCTTACTACGACCTCAGATCGGTACAGCTTTTTCTGCCCAGATCTCAAGTTTTGTAGAGTGAGCAGAGTGAAATCATCCACCATTTTTGAATCTTGCCTTGCCACTTCACAATGGCATACCCAAGAAACAAACATATATATACTGTACCTAAATAAAAATTGAAACCATATGAAGGAGTTTAAAGATCTGTTTTAACTGAATTTGTATTATTACAGACACCTCTTTAGAGCTTACAATGTAGAGACCCTTTACCTTTTCAGGATCTTCACACTTGAATACATGGCAGTGGAAGATATCTGAGTCTCCATGGACAGTATTGAAGGCAAAACAGTCCCTTTCTTTCCCTTCAGCATCACCACGACCACAAAACAAAATCCTCTGTATGCGATAAGTTGCAATGTCAGCCTGCGTTCCAGGTTCCTTAAGTCTGATCATGCTCTCTGACGTTGAACCAACATATAGCAAAACATCAATAGTGACCTCCGTCTGTTCTCGCAGGATAGACATTGTTCTTTTCAATTCAATTTCACTGACAGGTGCATTCACAGTCGAGGATCCTAAATAAGTGATCCCATCAAATAAAATGGCATTATCATCACTTTCATCATCGGAGTGTCCTGGATGAGTGCTTGATCTAGCTTGCACTGCTTCTTCACTAGTGAAATCAGCAACATTTTCAGTCTGACCTGTGTTGGCCTCACCATCTGATGCAGATCGCTGTCTTACCAGTTCCCCCCTGTAATTGTCATCTTCTGTTTGTGAATCACCATCCACAGCAAGTGCATTTACAACATGATCATGGTTTTCACTTGGTATTTGACTACCTTCCTGAAGATCCTTTCCTTTATCCTGACTGGGAAACACCTCTTCTTGTGAAGCAGAGAAGTGTGAAATATCTCTTTTTGCATCTTCCACCAAGTGTTGTACCTCTTCCTCTGTTGGACCCTTCTCCAAGGTAGCCTCCATGTCAGGAGTTATGACATCAGCAAAACTACTCACACTACTCCCCTGAGATTTGCTCTTATCCACAGAAGAGCCTGACAGAGCTGACCCAGAATCAGATTCGATATCAGGCACAGCCAGCATGATGTACTCATGATCACTGTTTGTTGACTTTGTGCCTGGACTCCGAGGTTGTTCAGGGCTGCTGGAATTGCTTTCTTCTTTTACATCTTGTCCACTTGTCCCTGCTTTCTGATCTGCCATAAATGACTCTGACTGTTTGGGCAAAGATGTTTGACTTCAGCTGGGTTAGTATTTTTCAGATAAAGCAATGTCTCGGAAAAAGTGCTTATTTCTCTGAGCAAAATAATGATCTTCTCTCGCTACAAGGTTAGGTTGATCTGCACTCTGGCACCAATAGTAGTTAATATTTTATACACCTCAAACGAAACCGCTTTCAAAAGAAGGTCACCTTCGAAGTCGAACTCGTCAAATGCCTCCAAAGTTGACGATAAAATTATCAACAGAATTCGAGATGCCGCAAGTTCACTAGCGAAGATTATTCAAGGACGAGTCTGCGACCATCACAGACGGCGTTTACAGTGAAAACTGTCAAATGATGGTAGCCGTTCTCGCCGGTCTGACAACCAGAAATCCTCTTTGTCCTTCCTTGCTTGGAAATGTTCTTCTGAAATGTAAAACGATCGTATCAGAAAGGGAAAGGGAAACACAGATACCCATAACAAATACAAACCATAAGTTCTCACCTTCGTCCTTTCTGAAGTTGGCGACGGACAAAAAGAACACCTTTGGTCGTCCACACATGAGCTTTATAAACTAAAAGCTTCTCTTCTTCAATGCGAGGAGCCTGATCAAACGTGACGTCAAACAAGGGAGGATACCAACTTATTTACCTTTCAATAATGGCTTATTGGGTGCGCCTTTTACATTACTACATTTGCATGCCACAACGCTATCTTCAAATGGACAAAATCACTTCCTTCAGCCCACATGCACAACAAATATAATGTGAATTTTGACGATATCGATCAAAATAAGCCAAGTTTCCTCTCGCCACCCGCACAGCTCGCTGGGATTTCTTGGCATACTTCAATTTCGTTACATGAAGTAGGTTTCTGGGTTTCAATATGGCGGCGCCACATGGGATGAGAGCAGTTTGGAATTTCTCATCGGTTAGAGGTATGGCGCATTCGTTTTCCAAACAGATGGAGTTCCTAAAGTGCTTAAAAAACGTTCTTCTATTTTTCCTCCAGTAAACCCAATCATCTCAACTCTTTTGGCGCCAGTGACAAGATTGAGACAGGCTTGTTCTATTCATAGTTCTGCCCTTTGCAGTCAGTTGTCGGATAATAATCAGTTTCCGTCAGAAAACCGTCCTCCTGTTGAAGAAAGTGATGTAGTTAAACCAAGTGATGGTGGTAAGATAGTTTCTACATGCCGAAAGGATATATTATTTGGTAAAATATTCATTTTAAGAAGCATTAATATTGTAAACTAATTAAGGTGACTGCCTGCCTGGCTGATCGATCGATCGATTGATTGATTGATTGATCGATCGATCGATCGATTGATTGATTGATTGACTGATTGACAGACTGATTATTTTACTGACTGAGTGACCGACTAAATGACTAATTGTTTGATTGATGGCTCAATTCAAGCATTTAATTTTGCATCTCTGTAGTCAATTTCTACTTGAAAAATAAAATGTAATTTTTTGTAGTCGTACGTATATACGGTAGGCAGGTTGAACCTAACACATCTTCCTTTTCATGCAGATGCTTTTGACGTTCCTAGAGTGGAGAAAATTCTGGAGCATCCAGATTTCTTTGAAGTACACAAACTCTTCACATTGAGAGATCTATTCAATGCCAATGTACAGCTTGGCCATTTTGAAGGCTGTTGGGATCCACTAATGAAGCCTTACCTCTATGGCATAAGAGAACATCATCATATCATTGATCTCAACCAGACGGCAGTGCATTTGAGGGTATGTATATTGTTAACAATTGAATTGATGAGTTGTTTATCATCTGGAATAATCAACCTTTTTTGGTGGGTTAATATTTTGTTTGAGAATGTGTGGTGTGGGGTAGGGGGAAAGGGTGGCAGTATGGTTTGGGGTTGTTGTTATTAAAACATTTTGCGCTTAGAGTGGATTCATTGGTTCCTTTGATGCTCCATGATCTGAGTGATCTTAGATCACTGATCCTGATGTAGATCATCCCACAGGAACACACCCTGACACTCTGATAAGCTTTAATCTTCAAGGCATGGAATTTAAAACAGAAATATGAGTAAGTAACTTATTTGGATTGGGCAGTCATTTATCTATTATCTTCTCATTTATTTTCAGCTGGCTTTGAACGTCCTTGCACACATTGCTTACAGAGGAGGAATAATCTTATTTGTTTCAACACATCCACAGTTTGAGGAATTGACACAGCGAACTGCAAGAGACTGTGGAGAGTACTTCATCACTAGGAAATGGCGGGCAGGAACTTTGACTAATTCTTACATGTTACTGGGAACAACCAAACTCGTTGATCTGATTGTATTTTTGCATTTGCCATCACTTGGAACAAAAACACAGCCAGTGACAGAAGCGGCAATGGCAAATATTCCAACTATTGGTGTAGTGGATAGTGACTGTAATCCTAACCTAATTATGTATCCAATCCCTGGAAATGATGACTCACCATCTGCTGTTGAATTCTACTGTGACTTGTTTAAGAAAGTAGTGTTAAAGGCAAAAGAAGTGAGGAAAGCCAAGAAGGAAGGTAATGAGGAATTGGGTGAAATACAGTTGCAAGAAGAAATTGAAAACCAGGACGAGGAGACTGAATCAAATCTCTGATGCATGTTGCTTCTTCTGAAATGAAATGAACCAACTGCAAAGACAGTGTAGTTACTTTTGTAAGAATCAAGTACAGTTATTTTATTGCTATATAAAGGTTTGTCCAACGCATAGAAACTTTCAATGTTGTGTAATAAAAGGGTTATCATGTTGCAGTACCTTAAAGGTACATGACAGATATTTTGTTATTTACTTGATGGAATCTACTTGAGATCATGGTATGGAAATTGAAACCAAAAATGGCTGTTTTTCTTCACCATTCTTTAGCCATTTGGAAACATGAAATTTCAAATTTCATTGGGTCAGAATCTACGGGAGGTTGGGACCTGGGACTAGTCAAACTATGATGTCAAATCGGCTGTCAAAACAAGAATGTAAGGTCTCTGTAACTAATATGTATTTTTTTACAATTTTGAATCAAAAATTGGAACTACACAAGAGTCTAATTCATGGTATATTTCACTAAATGTTTTTTGTGTCTATTTGTTTCATTTGAAAAATATGTTCACTAACATTCTTGTTTTGAGGTCATTGCCTGACTAGTCCCAGGCCTCCACCTCACACGTCAAGCCCACAGCACTTCTTCAGGAGAGTCCAACACTAACCATGAGCACCAAATCTCCCTTGTCAGTAGCAACATTAAGTGGCAAGGAAAAACCATGGTTACTATCGTATTTCGACCAAGTGCAAATACTACACAACTTAAACACACATTCGCCCTATGTATCACTCTCTAAAAGTTATGATGGTCAACTCCATCACTTCCCAACACAAGAATTTTCACTATTCGATATCTTCAAAAGTGCTTCTCTCAGCCAAGTGAGTAAGAAGCCAAGTGGCTCTATTTCCTTCCAATGTAAGGAACCCCTCTTTTACTTGATGTCACTCTTGACCCTTCAGGTCACTCCCAGTCCTCCCAGATATCAGTATTTGCTGCTGAATTTGACATTTATGCTTGGGACAGAGTCTGATCAATGTTAAAGAAGAATTAAGATTAAATATCAGATACTGCTTTGTGATAGGATTAATTCGTTAGAACTGACACCAGAAGGAGCACAAAACATTTTAACAGTGATAAGGAGGATTTCTTAAAACCTTCTCTGACACAGCCCGTTGCAGGTGTTCAGTTATTTAGGAGAACCGTCATTGCACTGCTCCCCATCTGACAAAAAACCTTGGACAAGCTATAGCTAACACATGACAGTATGTGCTGCATCACAAACCAAATTGCTGCCAATACTATGACTTATCCATGGGGCAAAAATGAATCCAAGCCTCTGATGCCTTCTAGAAGATCCTCTTAAACTGCAGTGATATTCCTCTCTATTTTACATGGGTGTCCCTGTCTCTTTCCCACCCCCTCCCACACCAGTGGCATTGTCTGAACAAACATGTAGAAACAAACATATTCTTTACGGATAATAGAAAGAAGAAGCTTTATTCCATCATCTGAAAGGATTCCATTACTGGCACAAGAATCTGATATAAAACAATTTTCAAAAGTTTAATAAATGGTATTTATTACAAACATAGTCACCAGAACTACTGGTAGTCATAACTCTGTTAAATCTAATATATTAATTTAGATTCTAAAAATTTGTAAACGTTTATCAAAAGCAACAACTTAACAACATTTTCTGCCGACCAGTGACTAATCAAGAACCGAGAGTCAAGTGTACTCTTGATATATAACAACATTAACAAAAAGGATATTTTGGACACAATTTAAGAGGGAATCCACCAGAAGCTCAAGTAATAGCTGGACAAAAACTTAGTACCAACATTATTTACATTGTATTGCAACCTTCCACGCGATTGTTTTAAATATCTTCTCCAAAGAAATCATTTCTAGCCACACCAAATGTTGAAAATGAATTTTGAAGTTCATATAAAACACTCGAAAGTACTGGTGAAATAACACCAGTACTGGACCTAAACCTGTGTTTGCACAATTTCACTGAACTTTGAAACTTATTTCGTCGACTTCCCATGGGAAATTGTTTTAGGTGTTATTTCAGGCAAATAATTATTGATATATTTAGCTTTTAGAAAATGCAAAAAGGACTCTATTATACTTAAAATTATTCTGGTACAAGGTTTTTGTCCACAAAAGTTGAAATCGCTCGATTTCCTATTGGATTTTGTCTTAAATTACCATTATAGGCTTATAACTCAAATAGAAGCTACTTGCAGACCACCATGTGCTGACAAACGTGACTCCCAAAATTGTTCTGAATACTGCCTTGAACCTATATAGGACAGTCCAACATTCCAAATGCAGAACAAGAATTTTTTAAAGGTTTTAGTCATTCACTAGGTGGGTATAATAACATGAAATTAATTGGCATGCTATCACAAAAACCTCTATCTCTGACATTAGTCCTAACCTTTTTCCTACAAAACCCTTGCTACTCTCTTATAAAGGACTACACAATCATTTTCTTACTGAGTTTCAGACACAACCTGAGGAAACAGCTCCCATTTTGCAAACATTGCATATTTACAACACGATAATTCTTTCAACACATCTAAAGATAAATTTGTACAGATATAGCTGCTCCAGAGTAACCTGGATATAAAATTAATAGCCACATAACATGTGCAGACAGTTAATATATACACAATGCAACAAATATTAACTATTGATGGTAGGACAAAACTTTGACAGCATTACCTATGTTTGCCAGCAAGCAAATTAGTTTAAAAATAATTGCAGTAAAATTGACAAATCCCACAAATCTAAGTCATATTTCTCTGCAAATTACAAATAAGTTGTCACATTGTGGCATGACTTTGCTCATTTCCCACAAGATGTGCTAAATTTAGCACATTACAGCATAACAATTAAAATAATAAAGCAGAATTAAATAAAATAAGCTTTTAAGATGACATTCTTAACAACATCTTAAATTATTAGACAACAGTTGTGGCAAGACTGAGAATGACCTATAATGTCATTTATTTACCAAGTGAAAAAATTCACATAATTTCTTGGACAATATTCTTTTTGTTTGTGAAGCACACAAAATCTGGTCTTAAACTACAACTATTATAGCACTAAAACTTCACTTTTTTGTAGTTTCATTTCACTGCAGGTTTGTGATTACAACTACAAAATTAGTAGTCTGAATCTCTATTTAAATATCTCTCATAATCTCAGTATCTGTTTTATAAAATTTTGTTTTCTGCTCTGTCAACTTGACACTATAATTAAAACTGCCATAGTTCAGAATCCATTTCTGGAATACACTTGCTTGGCAATCGCATGCATCTAAGCGTATTACAAACATTGGAGATTGTAAGCATCTTCGTTCAAAAACACGGTCTCCCCAGCCTGATTAATACACAAAAACAGAGGGCAAGACCACAGAAATGTTTTTTGATGCGGTTGCTCTAGCTGTTTATCAACCACACATCTCTCAGCGATTGTTTCAGGTGGGAATATCAGCACTTGTCATGATTCGATCCTTATTCAAGGAACCCACAGCAGAGCAGCTCTTCTCTTCAATACTACCAATCTTGTCACAGATTTGTACTGGGCAAGTTTTCACTCATGTCTGGATCAGTTGGTTCTTCCTCTGTATCTGATGTGTGTGTGTTACATGGACAAATCAGGTAACTAAACAAAACATTAAAGACATCATCAATGTTGTCAAAACAAAGTTGCTAAACTTGAATCTCCCAGCCTCGAGATCAGATTACGCAGTAAATTTGAAAATATGTCATCACTACCTATTACAGCAACAAAACACTGTCTACAAGGCCTCTGAAATGAAATGTCAGCTTAAGGTGATTCCTCAGATATAAAAGTTACTGAACAATTTTCTTGAAACTTTCCCTGAATGTTCCCTACCAAGCACTGACATTTCAAAATAAAAAATAAAAAGGATAGGTCACCATACTTGCTTAAGAGATGATGGGCCAATCTTATCCCATTTATACCTAATCACACACGTTATTTCATCAGTTCAAAATACATTTTGCAGTAGCTGCAAGCAAAGGTTATTAAAGCAATACTTGAAAAAACCTTGATAGGCAGAAAGTCTCAGGTACTTGGAAAAATGTAATATATAATTTATGGAAAAATCACACAATTCTAAATGACACTGACTGAAAACGATCCTCTAATCGTTGTTTTAGAGGTCATAACTTGCATTCTCAAGTAACGGTTTTGTGCACTCTTTTAGCTATATCTTTTTTACCCTTCCGAGCAATTTTTTCTTAATTTTTAACTTAAAAAGGATAATTTTTACACCAAAATTACTTATGTAATAAAAATATAGGTCACCATGCTAGTTTGAGAGAAAACAAGCATTTATTTCACCATCGAGCTTAGCTTGAGAGAAATCGCTTATGCTGTGTACATGCATGTGCTCATGTGCATGCAGTAAAGACGCAAAAATCATGTGCAGTAGGGATCTGCAAAGCAATACTGAGGAATCACCTTAACCTTTATATAGGAGGATGATCTTATTATATGTGCTATAAAAACATAATCGGCAAAAATAAGGTTTGTCTAACAAAGTCTAACCCCTAACATAATCCTTCATGGGAGGTGTGTTGCTCTGCCTGGCAGTCAGAACCCTGGACAAGCTAGGAAGAATACAGTATACCTATGGTGAGCCTGCAGAGGGCCATTCATCGGCCTCTCACACTCAATCTCCAACTACAGAAACCAACAACCAACAGGCCTCATGGTCCCATGAAGATAATGATGATGATGACGACGATGACAATAGGGAAAATTAAAGAGACACTACCACAGTGATCCTATATTTTACATGTTCTCAATAGTGCAACTTCAATATCCAAGAGGAACAAAGAGAAGACAACTGTCGCTTACATGATATCACCTTCTTGTAACTCAAATTCTGGATTAGGGTTAACTATCACATAGGAATTGCCTGATCTGTGGGTCATGTCAGCTGCAAAAATAGAATATAACAACCTTTACAATGAAAATACATTCAATTAATCAAGGCTAGTCAACTTAAGATTGACATTCACATACCAATACAAAATTTGTCCGATTGCAAGTTTTCAGTAGTCTGCAATGCAGATGCTCTTTAGGCTCATTACACAATCTTTCCTTGTGGCACATGACAAACTACCAGTAGTCCAAAAAGCGTCTGGACAATATATATCCACAAGCTTTCTTTAATTTACTCTTTTTGATCAACAACACAATTGTCATGATTGACTCGCTTGTTGTTCCCATCATTTGTTGACTATAAAGATGTCAAGTTAATTTTTTCAAAAGAAAGTGGGTAAGGTTAAGTCTGCATACAAGCCTATGGCCAGTGGCCCATCAGGCTGGCACCTATCTCAGGTTTCTGTAGCATGAAGCAACTAGGAGTATTTCAACTCCCCCCTGGATGAGATACTAGTCCACGCAGGGCTACCCCCAGCATTAAGTTTGCCGGTACCCATTTATACACCTGGGTGGAGAGAAGCACTGTGAGAGTTAAGTGCCTTGCCCAAGAACACAACACAATGTCCCTGGCCAGGGCTCAAACCCAGACTGCTTGATCCAGAGACGAGTGCACTAACCTGATGAGGCCACCGTGCCTCCCTTTTCAAGAAAGTAAATTAGAAATAACAAGTACTTTATAAAAAATGGGACATTGTGCATTAAATGTAAAAAATTGTATAGGATTACTCAAATCATGGAAAAGTATACAGTCAAGTATATACAGCTAGCTTTATATAATAAGTTGAATTATTCTCACATTTTGATTAGTTCTTACTTATCATTTATTGGAGGACAGATGCACAAATGAAGTTATTAACAATCATTTTTTTTTTTATAATTTATATAAAACAAATAGCTTCCATGTTGCCATGCATCTGTTCAGCAACAGATCACAGAAAACTTTAAACTGTGGTAAGAACATATTAAGAGGTCACTAACAGCTCCTGTGCCACTTCTTTGTTCTTACCACATTTTGACATAATCTGTGATCTATTATACAGCAACATGGAATCTATTTGTTAAATATACAACACATCGGATTCCTGCATAAAGTTCAGTCTAACTCACGAGTGCCAATGATATCTAGAGTTTTCATTCTGTGTTCTATGATGTCCGAGATGTCACGAATCTCTTTCTTTCTTCTCTTAGGAAAAGCATCTGTGAAGTCCTCCTATGAGAACACAAAAAGGAGTGAGAAGAGTTTTGAAAACAGCTAATAAAATTTATTGTTGATTCATTCAGGTATAGAGAACTTTTGCAGATAAAACTGAATACAGAAGAGCATTTGCATGCTTTGCTGCAGATGCACAACATGACAGAAATATGGCGCAAAATTACGACTAACATTACATTTGGTGCATGAAGATTTGGTATTTGATTAAAACCAGTTTGTAATGTACAGTCTGCAGCGTGGTTCAAGGGCCTGGATCCACAAAGCCCTCCCAGGTTTAAGTTTTATGCTAAGTCAAATGGATTATTGACTAAGCTTGATCGGTCAAGATGACTGGTTATTGACCAAGTTCTGGTTTTTGCATGTTCATGGACCAAGACATAGTTGAGGTCCATAAACACAAAAAAACACAGTTAATATCCAGTCACCTTGACCACATCAAGCTTGCTCAATAAAAGGATTTATTATAGGCATAAAGAACATTTTCTGGTAGAACAAAGAGGGTAATCCCATGTGGCAAGATAGCCACATATTGCCTCCTTGGGCAGCCAATCAGTACAGGATTTGATTTATCTTACCCTCTCACAGAGCAAGCATTATTCTGAAAAAGTTCATTGTAAAGAAACAGTCCTTACAAGGATGTATCTTTACTTAGGGGAGCTTTGTAAATCTGGCCCCAAATTCGTATTGACATGACCGCATGATTTGAAACTGCCAGACAATTCGGATATGGGAGGCACTTAAATTGAAAACCACACTGGATGTTCATTTTAACCAGTTCATGGAAATAACAAGTACCGGTATCAGTACACAACACACTGACTTTCGGAACCAAGCAAGTTTGTTCACCTGGAATTCCAGTGTGCAAGAAGAGAACAACAGAGTTGCAACAAGTCAATCAAAAATGAAGCATAAATTATGTCTCCTCACCTCTGGAACATGTGATCGATAGATGCCAATAGGAATTGCACCAGTGGTTGAGCAAAGTCGTTGGAAAAGCCTTCCATAAGTTTCAATCCAAATGTAATCCTCAGTTACCTTCCGCTAATATATGCAAAATGTTTAATGCAATATTATTATAAAAATATATAATATTTACGAGTAATCTTAAAGTAAAACACTTGTTATAATCTTATTGAACTTCTTTTTATGTAAAAACATGGAGATATGTCGTTTCCTTACTGAAGAGAGATATCCTGATCCTGGAGACTGTTCACAGCCTAACAGCAGTCTGACCAGGTAAATCATGTACTCCTTTACAAATGCCTACAAGAACAACAACATTGAGCATCACAACTTAACAATGGCTCAAACAGTCAGGACCCACAGTGGGGGCACCTGCATGGAGATTCTGCCAGGTTCTCAACTCCTATCAGCCTGACTGCCCAATTAGCTGCTGGTTACGCTCCTTCAAATTATATTCCCATACAAATGACACCTTTGAAATTAATGATTTGAAAGGTCATTTTGACTACTAGTATTTAAATAGTACTTTCTCAAACTCATTTTAGTTTCAATTGAGAATGTACCAAGTTTGACCAAATTTCCAGACAACTCAAAGTTCGTCAAAAATTCTCTCCTACACAAAGTATTTTCACCTCCCTTCTAGGTGTTTGGTGGGCTGGTCAAACAAGGTCTTTCATGTTTGATATACTACATCAAAATAGGTTTATGTATGTAGTGATTTAGGTCAAATTGAACAATTACCTGATAGAGCAGAGTATCAAGCATGCTCATACTGAACACGTGACCAGCAGCAAAAGGCTCGCGGAACATGTAGTTGAGGTGGTCCTTGTTCTGCTGTTTGATTCTCCTCTAAATTGAAAAGAGAATTGAATTACCAGTTGTTATAGCAGATTAGGGAAAACTTATAAAAATTACCCTGAGTGCACTTAACAACTGATTTACTGTCCACACCTTAACACTCTCTCTGAAGCTTCGTGTTTTAAAACTGGCCAATGATTCACTTTGCAGTCCAGGAGGAAGAGCCATGTCAGCATTAAACTTCATAAAGCGCATGTTGGAGGCATGTGTCAGCTCCACAATCAGAGTCGCTCTTGGAAAGCATCTGACAAACACAGATTGAACAAATTGTGAAAGACTTCAGGAAATATTCTTAATATTCAGAGTGATGAGGGAAGTTAAGCTTTGGTTACAAGACAAGCTTTAGAGAGCATTGAAGGAAGTGAAGCTGAGCTAATAAAAAACATGTGTACAATGGCCAGTTCCCTCTATGAGATGTTCCTGCAGGGAATTATGGCAGTTGTATTCATCAAAACAAATATCCAGTCCAAGATGATGAATACAACTACCATGAGTCCCTGCAGGCGCATCTCACAGAGGGAATCAGCCACTACTGAAAAGCAGCAGCTGCTTTGTACTGGAAAGAGTTGGAACTCATTTCAACAGAAACAGAAACAGGGACAATTTCAGCTTTGTGTGCCTTACAAGCTAGGCTTAGCTGAATTGAGCATTTTACCTGTAGATACTCTGTACATCTACTATGGTGCTAGCATCTGCCATGTGTTCTTCATCATACATCTGACCATGACACCGATGGCCTACCACCACTATGCTGTCAGCATGTAGACAACCAGCTTTGAGAAGATCATCTAGACTGCAAGAAATGATCATTTAGAAATTTATCACTTTTGATCAGAGACTAACTTTCATGAAACATCAAAGTAAGTGGTTAAAATGGTAAACAGTTGAATAGGTAGTCAAAGATCATTTATGAAAGAATGTGGGAAGGAAATGATTTTTGATGAAGCAGTTACCTTCTACTGAAACTAAACAAACAACCTTGAAGCAAATAGTCATTCCCTACCTGTTTATAGTTCCTATCATATAATACACCATGGGAAAGTGGCAAACTGCCATCAAGAAATCTTCATTGGGTCTGCAATAACCAAATACAAGATTGAGAAGTTCTTTGAAGATATGTGTACATTGATTCATCACAAAAAAACATGAAACAGAAAAACATGAAAAAGGGCACACTAGAAATGTTCTATCCAACAGTCCAAGGCTGAAAAAAGGTTTTTCCTCCAGGGGTATCAATTGGTTTAGATTCAGGTACACCTGGAATATGTAAGTCTAATTGAGGAAATCAGGCCACATTTTGAAAGGGTAATTTCCAGGTGTATTCTGAGCCAGGCACCACTGTATACCTCAGTCTAATATTACCCTGTATGCAGTTTGTGTGAGTATGCTGTATATTTGGCGTTTTGTACAGTTTACCTGGTACCTTAAGTACCATGGGCCTGTAATGTACACCAAGGGTTACATCTAGATATATGTGGCCCTCTGCATACATTAGGGGACTTAAGATTTGAATACGAGTACGAGATCAAGTACAAGAATGACTTTTCAATTCTTGTTTATCATATCACATACCCATCTCATCCCATGAGCTACCCTCTCTACCTAAAACCAGCATGAAGAGCGGCAGATCTGGAAACGTCACTGGTTCAAAATTTGAAAATCGTACTCATACTGTGTTTATCTCACACTCGTAGGCCATTCTAAAGGTCTGTAATATCTGCTTATAGTGCTAGGCATAAAAAAAATTACCACATTTTCTGTCTGTCATTAGTTGTTACTTACTCTTCTTTTAGAAGCAGCACAATAGGTTTAAGGGTGCACTTAGGGCGCTGGTAAGCTCTCAAAGGAAGAATAAAGTTGTACAATCCAGCTTCTGCTACAGGAGATGCCACAATGATAGCTCCATGCTGCCTCTGGTGTAATCTTGCACTGTCATTTAGATCTCTGTCTAAACAGGCCTGACAAAGAAAGTTGAACATGTAATTTGTGATAATCAGTATTGACATAAATTAATATTTTGTCAACACGGATTAGAGAAGTGGGTGCAAGGGTAGTATGCGAGGTATGCAAAGTATGCATTTGTAAAAAGAGATGGTTGAGAAACTTAAGACATTGTGCAGTCAGCCTTGCCACTAGCACTTTTACAAAAGGTTTACTTTTATTGTGTAATTAGCACTATCTGATTTGTTTTTCATTCTGTTGTTTATATATCAACCTTAAAACCCCAAAGGTGGCACCACTGCATTTGGTTGGGGGTAAACTGTCCCTATTTTTCCCAACAAGAGTTTTTTGGGGTTTATGTGTCCAGCTTTGACACATGTAAGATGTTACTTGATGTATCAACAACTTTGTTGTAGGCTTATTGTCACAATTACAACATATCTTGGGCCTGGCTGACCAACGCGCCCATGTCTCAACCTTTGAGTGTGTTCGGTTGTGTAGTGAAGGCAAAATAGTTCATGTGAATTGCAATTTACCACCCTCTAGTACAGTAAAGAGAACAGGGAGTAGGCACAAGTTACTCAAACTCTCAAAACTGTACGATGGATTGCATGTACATCATCAAGGGCTGAGCAAGATTATGTCAACCAGGGAAGCATACACTTCAAGTTATTTACAAAAAGTTCATACATATGCAAAATCGTTCTTTTTAAGGTCATTCCCCAGTATTGCATTGCGCATCCCTACTGCGCATAATTTCACGCGTGATTAGCGCACACGCATTAAAAAATGGCGGCTTTTTCTTTACGGCTGGACTTCGCCATAGAGGTAAATCATCATTTTCTCGCAAATGAGTATGGTGACCTATCATTTTTTTCTGTTGTTTTGAATTGAGTAATGAATTTCTCTGCATAAAATAAATATGGACCAATTCTCAGTGTAGAACAAAACTCAGTCGTTGGAAACGTGAATTTCGCAAGCAATCGTGACTACAATCATGGTGTTATTATAAGGATTTATTGGGTAGAAACAAGGTACCGTTGCTCCTAAACGAACATGGGGACCCCTCATTTTTATTTCAAAATTTAAGTTCCTATAATATAAACAATCAATAAGCAAACTTCCACAAAAATCTAAGTGCAGGTTCTATTTCAGTGGAATGACCTTAAGTGTTAACCACATAACTCACCTCATTCCTAAGTCCCAAACAACAACACTTTTTAGGAGTCTTCAGGAGGTGGCATCTTATAGGTGTGCGCCCAATATACAATGAGCATGGTGGGACTCCTACCACGTAACTGTCGCAATCACAAAATACACAATTCTTGTTAATTTATTTATCAGACTGCTGCAAATGACTACGAAAAAGATGTAAGCCCTGAAAGGTAAGGTGTGGTGCAATTCTTAGGATAGGAAGAGCCAGATGACTCAGCTATACCGGCACTGTTCAACTCTTCTGGTTTCTGCAGATTGTTAAAGTATTGCTCATCTCTGAGGATGAGTTACCAATCTGTTGCATTTTTGAAGGCTGCCCTAACAGTTTGCTGGTAACCATTTACACTGTGTCATTTCAGAAAATATCCATACCCCTCCCACAGAGGTTTTTCTAGTTTGACCCCCCTCCCCCATCCCACTTGCCCAATTCCTCTGGAAAGTGTACTTTTAGTTCATACTTTCCTTTTAAAAGTTTGTTATTTGAGATCCTGCTTCCCCTTGGAATTTCCAGTTACCCTCCTTGGGCTGGTATGGATGTTTTCTAGAAGCACACATTACTGGATTGAAAGGGACAAGTGTCTGCCTTTCACGGGCATTGTGCAGCACTTAAGTCCCCTTTGGAACAGAAAATTGTTTGTTATTCTTGACATAAAACACATGAAACTGAGACATGAAACCTTTGACCTTTGTCCTTTATTGTGCCCATTGCACCAATGCAAGTTTACCTCTTTAAGAAAACAAGGACGAGTTATCTGCTAACCTTTGTTAAATACTATGATAATCTTTGTAGCTATAAAATAATGCATACTTAGGAATTCTACTTGTGTCATCAAGAAAATCGAGCTCTTGTTCAGAAGCTTCTCCTTCCTCAGAATCTGATTCATTGGGTACATACACGGAGTTTGACGATCGTCTAGAATCCGCTATATCAAAATTAACTTCCTTAGTCCCTCTCGAAACTTTCCTCTCAGGAGATCCCTGATCACGCCCTGGTTTGAGAGTTGAGGAAGGCATGACTTTTTCATGAGAGGTTGTGTGTCCAACACCATTTGCAGGAGCTTCATCTAAGTACCTGAGGCCAACTAAATTGGTAGGTAAACATACAACATGAATTAAAAGTACATAGACTAAAAGTGAGTGGTTCTCATTTGGACTACCAAATTCAATACAAAAAGTGGTAGGTGACTCGAAGAGAAAAAGGAGACTGACTAGGGCCAGTCATACTATGGAGAGAATATTTACGGGTGAACATTTAAGATTGAAACCCCTTTTCAGGTGGCACCAAATCTAACATCTACAGAAACATCAGCTGAAGGGCTGACGACAGGTAAATTCTTTAAATTTGTCAGCCATTTAAAAATTTGTTTTCTTGGTAAATGGTAAGCAGCATTTGGCAAGAAAAGGCTTGGGACAAATTTGCACTTGTGCCACTTTTTCACACACACTAAACAAACAGTTGCACACAAATGCAACTACCCTGGCCCAGCCCCTCCACCCACCCACCCACAACGTGTGCCTGCAGTTTCTCCTGAGTTTCAACATTGTATTGCGTGGGGGAGTGGAGAACAGCAATGCAATATTAAAAGGATAGCAGTACTTTTTCAAACTTCCATTGTAAAACCAGTTAATCCATGGCATTACATCAGTGTCCCAAGGACGTTTGTCCACTACTGCAGGTAACTTACCAAACCCCTCCCTACATGACTTGGAAAATTCACTGCCTAATAACTTAGAAAACCCCGACTTCCAACTGTGCTTACTTCTTTTACAGTTACTACTACACTCAATTATTAAAAAAAAAAATTTCTGAATTACAGAGTAAGTGTTATACCTGGTTCAGGTCTTAGTTCAAGAGCTACAGAGCTTGCAGTGATAAAGGAGTCATTTTTTTGACGAAAGCTACCCTTAAACAAGCCAACTGGCTCTTTTGGCTCCTTGTAGGCTTTGAATGCAGTGTCTTCTTCACTTGAGATTGCAATGTAGAAGCAACGATCCTCATAGTTCATCACATGTGAGGGCCCAGGGTTTAACATAATGCGTTTATTTTTCCCCACTGGACGAACTGCAAAGAGTGTCACTCCATACCTAATGAACAACAATACATAGAGTAATATGAGCACTACATAAAACTTTCCAAGTGTAGTTTTCAAGTGGTAACTAAAGTACATCAGACATGATATGTGTTATCAATGGTCAACTTTATGGTCACTATCTTCATATTGTGGGGAACCTCGACAAAAATGCCACAAGCCAACATGCAATGAGTCTTTCGATGGTAGCAGTAGTTTCCTGTCCCTGCTACTAATCCAAGTTAAGTGCTGGTAGTTGTGTGCCACCAGCCTCATGACAACTTTTTCTCCAAACAATATGTGCTGGGCTTATATTAACTTATTATTAAAAACTTAATTAAGTAATTATCAATTCATTACATTCTGAGGGTGGGTGATTACTGCTAGTGAAAGTTTGCAGGGCCTTACAAGTTAGTCTGATGAGACCTTGCATCCACAAAATTTCAAGATACAATACAAAAACTGCAAGATAAGTTAGCAAAGTTCTCTCGACAACTCTGATGACAATGACAATGTTACTAATGAAGCCATAAAATAACGATGAGTTTTAATGGCACCTTAAAGGTATTGTTTAATGGCTTGGCACATGTGCAGACTGATATAACATTTGCATATTCCAGTTCTTTGTTTAAGAAACAATTAGAAGCAAGCTGATCATTATTGTGGAACATTTCACTTTGAATAGTACTCTGCTGTCATCCAAGAAAATCTGGTGAAAGATGTGATATTTCTCATAATCAGAAATGTCACATTTAGAATTCCGTTTTTATGATCTGACTGGTCATGCTCACTCAATTTTATTGTTTATGACCCAATTCAAAGTAACTATGGATCACTTGCACATAAGCCCACACAATATCCTTTAAGACAAAGTTTGATACTAAAATCAACACTCTCTGTAAAAATATGTTGACATCTGCCACAAAATTTAGGGAACAGTCAATTCTGCTTGCAAGAACTATTATCTATGACTACTGAACTACATATGGTCACTAAAAGAATGACAAAAATGACTTGATGCTCATGTCATAGCTTGCACATAGCCACCTGGTTAGCTCAGTTAATAGAGCATCAGTCTGCTGTGTGGGAGGTCAAGGGTTCCAGTGCTGCCTTTGTAATTACATCTGCAAATGGTTAGACGTTCAAGTCTTCTCAGATAGGGACTATAAGCCATAGGCTTTGTCTCCTGCATCTTCACTGTAACATGGTTAGCAGGGAATGTTAAAGAACCCACACACTTATCGAAACAAGTAGGGCATGTAATTTCTGGTGTTGTAGTCTGGCCTTGTCTCACGGGTTGGTGCGTTACATAGGGTAAACCTCATTGCACCTTTCCCCCTTGGACAGAATTGTCCAAGAAAAATTACTACGACTATAACATGCACCAAACCAAGCAATGAATCAATTTTCAACTTACTTCTTGTGTGCATGGAAGGCAGCATATGCGAATGTCTTGTAAGCATGTGGTCTGAAGATCTCACTTTTACCTAACTGAATGTCATATATTTCATTTCCTGCACACTTGCCATAAATATCATGCCAATCCTCTGATCCACTCCTGAAGAACAACATCATACAACAGATGTAAGTAAGTAAATAATATGCTTTTGTTGAAACAGACCCATAATGATTTTATCATTTCAATATCTTGGCATGTTTGAACACTGGGTCATGTTATTATTTTCTAATGAAACTCCTGTGCTTTGTGCACTTCAGTGGAGTGAACAAATTATGAACATAATTAAAGAGCACTCTGAAATATATCATTAAATATCCCTCCTCTGGGTTAGCTGTAAGTTAGCACGTATCGAACAACAGGTCCGCTGTAGGAGATTATCGGTATAATTAACTTTAGTTGGTGAGGAATTGGACCTAACTTTTCACAATGTACCATAAATGAGCCAGTACTATCTAGTCTCTTTTAGCACTGTTGGCATTGGTGGTGGAGATCTTTGAGGAGTTTGTAAGATCTATAAAAAACCTACCAAAGATCCTTAAAGATAGAGATCTTTCAAGGATTCCTTAAAGGTCTCTGAAATATCTTGCAAGGATCCTTAAATCAAAGATCTTTTATAGATCTTTCCAAATCTTGGCAAAATGTTTGGGCTGAATCTTTGACAATCCTTGAAGAGCCTTAGGATCTTGGTCCAGATCTTTGAAGATCCTGGCAAAAATTGTAAAGATCCTTAAAGATCTTAACCAGGATCTTTGAGGATCTTGATTAAGATCCGTGACAAGACCATAATAAAGATCCTCAAGGATTCTTGAGGATCCTTACTAGGGCTTTGCCCGGCATTACAAATTACCATGCTAAGTTGCTTGCAGGATAACTTACTGCTCATGAAGAGTGTGGAGAAGAAGAGTGAAAAAAGTTGAGATTCCTGGACATACACAGTTACTAGCCAGCAGTGCATGTTTGACCTCATCCTCGCAGACTACATGCTCTGAAAACAATAACAACAATAATATTATAAATACATTACCAGTACTTTCAAAAAATCTGACACTTCAACTCTAGCAAGACCAAAATTCTACTTTTCTTACCTGCGAAGCTAACATGGAACTTGTTCTCTGGCTTAAGGATCTGCACATATAGAGGTGTGGCTGGTGCAAAGTCTTGGATGGCCCAGGTCCTCAAAATGGTGTGCTTGTCCTAAAACCAATATAATTATACCAAGGTGAAGATCAATGCTTTTCAAACTTCTCAGTTGTATGTTTGCTCAGTTCATGTGCTGTTGTTGTTGCTGGAACTCAAGGTGATCATGCTTACTCTGCTTTCATTTGTTTTAAAGTACCACAACTGTAGTAGCTACATGTATGTAAGTGAACAGCAACACTTCTGTAACATTGTGTATTACTGGCTGTAACATCCAACATCTTGCATGTCTTCTTGTTTTATGTTAAAAGTAATACTTAAAGTGAAAGAAAGAACACATGTCGAGTATGATAGATTATACATGTCAGCCACATGTTGTCAAAAAAAATTATAATACATGAAAACACAAGTCTATTCAACATACAGCTGCCTCCCTGTCGTCTGCATATCTGTCTGTGAGTATAAAGCATCCCTCAGCATCCTCAACCCTGACATTGAAAGATCAAAATGTTACAATGAACAAGTGTTTAAGATAAAGAAATTAATTTACTCCAGCTAGAAGTTTTGATGTTGGCTCTGAGAACATGGTACTACATCAAGTTAATGCTGCAGTTCCTAGAGAGTTATGCTTCAAACACTTATCAGGGCTGTCAATAAGAGCAGTAACCCATAGCACCTGTTACAGCTGAGCATGGTTGATGGGCCGTTGATGTTACGTATGAAATTTCCTGCAGTTGACACAATTCACCTATAAAGTAGCAAGTTTGTTATGGGGCGTGAAGATCAAGGCTACAGGTGGATCAAGACTCAATGACAGTGCTGCTGATAATAGGCAAGTGCAATAGCCACACAATATATGGCATAACAGGGGGATCATCGCTCTGCGATTGGCATGACAGACAAAGTTCCATTGCATGACCAATAGCCTAACCTACATGTATTTCTATCTATATCACAACAAATGTCCAAGTTCTGTTTGTCATAAGTTCATCATTCCCTTTTAATTGATTCCTAACACTGGAAGTACTACTTAAGCACTGATTGCCAACTCATACCTGGCTCTTATCAGGTCTTCATCAATAAGGGCCGATCCTTTTAAGTATGTTACTCTCTGAGACCACAGTGGTACCTGTAACAAGATTCTCAAAGTGCTGTCAAGATCCGAAGGGCAAAGAAGAACCACATGAACGTCCTAAGAAAATAACAGAAAATGGTTGAATTAAAGTAAGGCTAACTAGAACAGGGCACTAATGTCAACTTGAGCAAAGGTAAGGAAGACAAAGCAACTGGTATAAGTTTTAAAAGTATGATTTGTATGGCAAAGTGAGCATATGGGGCCACTTAAACTCATCCTTCTGTTTTGTTACCTCAAAACAAGTAAAAAAATGAGTGTCAAGAACAAACCTGTAATCTACCATCAGCATAGAACTCATTCAAGAAGTCAATCAGCATAGTTGGTCTCAGGGTTGTTGCACATAAAACCACATGTTTGTCAGAGCCAGCCAGCATGCGATTGAATGCGCCACCTTCCTTTTGACGAGTTACCAATAAGAAAGCCAGCTGCTCTAACTAATAGGAAAAAAGTGAATAATTACACAAGGGTGTACCCAAAGGAACTAAACTCATACTGTAATATAATCACAGGTTGCTAAATAAATTCAGTATAATATGCATTTTTTTAGTAATGCATTCTTACTAATGGAGAATGGGTTTCTATTATTACATACCACAAAGTAAATAAATTAAAAGATCACACCAATGACCTGTTACCTTGAATAGAATATTAATGTTTTTAAATAATCTGTGTTGCCACAAAATGTTCCCTTAAGATTAATTTATCAGCAATATATATTAAAATTCACTAAACAATAATTTAATGATATACTTTTCCAAACTGAAAGTATAATTTGTCATTAAGAGAATGAACGTACCAGAGCTAATAACTATCCCATTCAACCTACCTCAACAGGAAGTAGAATGAGAGCAAAGGCTATCATGATCATAACAAATGTCTGTGCTGGCCAGTCATTTGGAGTATATTCACCATATCCAACTGTGCTGAAAGTCACTACCACAAACCAAAGACACACTTGTAAATTCCACTTTGAAGCAGGTCTCTCAAGGTGATGGATGCCACATACTCTGTCAGAAATCACAAGTAATAATAATTATTGCTCCCTCACTTCAAATCATTTCTTACTTCCTTTTTGTTTTCAGAGGAGAGCGGGTAATAGGAAAAAAATATTTTGCTGGGATGGCCTTCCATGTGAATGATACATCAATGGCACAATGTCTAACTTAGACTTACCCAGTAAAAATGATGCAGAGGACTGTTGCAATCACTCTAAGAACTTTCTGTGATAATGCAGACTGCTGGCGGAGGACAAGTCTGTGAAGATCATTCTGCAAATAAGCTGCATCAATCAATATAATATAATTCTTGATTCTGCAGCATGTGGTACAGGTAATCATATTACCAATTACAATCATTGCATCACCAGGGGCATTCCATTTTTTTTCATGTATACCAACAAACATGCCATAGAAATTATAGCAAATCAGAAAACAGAAAAGCTTTTGACATATACTTGATGGCATTACACCCAACCTTCCCAGCATGCACTTTGCGTATGTCTCATTTAATTGTGTTGGCCACTGCTTTTCTATGGCATGGCATAAGATAGTTATGCAGCATTTTCTAGTGGTATATCATGGAATATCCCACTTTTCACTTGTACATTCTTGGTATGCACACTTGCTTAAAGGGTCGTGTGTATACCAAGAAAATACAAGTGGCGAGTGGGATATTCCAAGGTATACTACTCAAACGTGTTGCATAATGAGTCAGCGGATGTGTTTTGAAATGCAGGACTTTTTCATTAAGAGCCGGGCACCTGGTTTGACCATCTAGAGGAAATGTTTTCTGCTAAAGAAGTTCAGTTCAAAACAGGTTGCCTGCCTGTGAAAATCAGTTGCCCTCCTGCTAAAAAAGTTAATGAAACCAATGGAAATGTCTCAGCATTTTAAAAATACACGTATTATTTCTGACTTTTCGGCTGGAACTGCAAACTTGTATGCAATCATTACTGCTTACATTCTACAGCCTGCAAATATTTCAGCAATGATGCTGGAACCTTTTGCAAATAAATCATAATTGCCTAATTAAAACATACATAATTGCTTAATCAAGTAAAAGACATTGCCCAATATTGTCATAAAAGAATTAGATAACAACCACAAGGGTTTCTTGTGCCAAGACTTTCAATGGCTCCAACTCTCACTGAAGCAGGATCTATCAGTATTGATAAATTGATGCAGAATTCAATTGTTTGTCATGTACAGAGTATGAAGCTCCTTGTAAATAACTACGTAACGTACATGACATATGGTACTTCACCATTGAATGATCACTGATCAGTTATACTCACAAGCATTGTATCTAATGCACTCTTAGCAAGCCAGCAATTGAGAAACAAAGGGAGCCACAAATTTCTAAGTCGAAGATAAAATATCTGCAAAAGATTAGTTCATATTTATCAGGTATTATAAAAAAAAAATATTAACTGAGGTTGAAAAGAGAACTAGCAATGAATTTACTTACAGATACTAAAAAAGGTAACCCTAGAAAAACCTCTGCAATGAGACGGCCATTTACAATTTGATTAAGGACTGAGCCTCCCTGGAAATCAAGAACAAAAGTATTATTGTACAATAATAAACTGGATCAACAGTGCATTCTAAGACAAAACAACAGATCAGTTAGAGAAATTACCTTGTAAGTTAAGTAACCAAGGAGAATTGCATCCAGCATACTATAAACTGCAATGATTGTCTAGAGAGAATATATCATATCATGCAGTTATTGTATAGGTGTAAATTGGATGAAGTTTTGTAATTTAATCATTGGCCTAAGTCAATGGTGTTACTAGGCATACCAAGTGCAAAAGTGTGTATAGTCACTGTCAGGACTCTGTTAGTAGTGGGACTTTTGAGATAGAGCAACAACAGACTATGAACAGGACACACTTCATGACTGAGGTGAGACCTTTCATCACATCCCAATTTTTTTTTCTGGAGGACACCCAGGAAGGTTTGGAGTAACCTTAATTTCTGTGTTCTCTGGAAGTACCAAAGCCATACAGGTGATTTACCTTCTTCCTGACCCATAGGTGGGTAAGGTAAGGTTAAGTCTGCATACATGCCAAGTGGCCCACCAGGCCAGAGCTTATCCCTGTTTCTGTTTCTGGACGCTTGATCCAGAGACAAACACACTAACCATGAGGCCACCACGCCTCCTACACCTCTGGACTTGGTAGTACCAAATAACTAAGTGTAGTTCTAGTCCTCCCCTAGATGGGATGTCTGTCCCAGTACATCCTTAAATTTGCCGCTACCCAATTACACACCTGACTGTGCATGTTCTACAGAAGCACTGTGAAATTAAGCGTTCTGCCCAAGAACACAATGCAATAACCTCGGCCAGAGCACCCATAGGTACCTTGGAGTATTTATTCTTAGCAGAAATTATAACAAATTGCAATAATTAATCAAGAGCACAATCCAGGGAGTATTTGGAAGCTGTATTTAGTTTTAGCACACAACAATCACAAAAAACCTTTGAAACTCAAAGAAGATGTACAGGTAGGAACCCATGATGCTGTTCTTTAGGAACTTACTTGTACAATCCATATTTCAAAAGGTCTGTGAACCCACAACAATGACCACCAAAAACTGAAAAGGTACAAAGACATGACAGTGAACAGACATTATTTATCAACAATAAACAACTTCCATGAGTAATCTATCTGCAATTACAGGGTCCGAAATTAACTTTTTTTGGCAGGTGCCAACTGGCGACTGAAATTTTTTTTGCAGTCGCCATATGGAAAAATGTGGTTGCCAAAAAGTGTCATTAAAATTTTTCCTTTGTAGCGAAACAAAACCAAAATTTTTGGTCACCACGGGCTTGCCGGCAAAATATTTGCATTCAATGTAATCAGGACTCAAACCAGTGCTGAAATCATCTTTTGACCACTTTGACAGATCTACATTTCCACTGTTTGATGCCCACAGAATATCTAAATTTTCATCTAATTTCTTCGCGGATGTTCCGTCTCTACTTTGTAATAAATTACAGAAAAGATTTAAGAACATCTTTCGACACCACATTGCCTGAATAAATATTCATGGCAAAAGAACACATGGGGCTTCCTTTGCTCCTGCAATACGTATGTTATGGGAAACCGCTGAAAAAACATTGCGGCGAAGCTTCGCACTGATCATAGCTGTAAAACGTTGTGGTAGATTTATGATAACAGGAAAATGGGTTTTATACTTCAAAAGCAGCGGCAAGGTAAAATGGAAGTGACCAATTGGCGGGCGGCTTTGAATTTTATTTTAATCGATTTGGCTGAAAATCAAAGTTCTTGTTTGTGCAATTATCGTGGCATGAAATAGTTAATCGCCCGCTGGCGACCAGTTGTAAAATTCTGGTCACCAGTGCAAAATGTTTAGTCGCATTGGCAACCAGGAAAGCGCAATTTCGGACCCTGAATTAATGAGTAATCACCTTATAATAAAACAGTAATCGATTATTATCAATGATAAAATGTCACTGACAAATCAAAATCATGTGGGCCTATTGATCTAGTGGATGTAAATGATATTTCTTTGGTGTCCATAAATGACTGTATGCCATAAATATCATTATTATGGTCCTTTGGAAGTTTGTGGAACAAAATGAGCATCAGGTCCATGACAGAGCAGGGGTCACTTGTGACTAAGAAGAGGTTGTCAGAGACCTCCCCACTGAGGGTCTTGGGGACATGTTCTCTAAGAAAGGTTTGAAATCTAAAGGATTGAATTTACAACATTCTGAACATCAAAAAGTAATTTATAAATGGTATTTCCTTAATATCACCACGACATGTAGTTTAAAAGCTTCCCAATTTGTAAATGTCATTGAAGGATCATTTAACCTTTGGACAAACTACCCAGCACTGAAATGCACACCATGCATCAACCAACAAACAAATTAGTCATTACTGGTAGCAAGGAAGAAGTAGCTCTTTGATGAATTATTGTCAATAAAGGTTATTTAAGAAAAATAGCTAACTGGTAATAACATTCTAAGTGTTTGGCCAAATGAGGGTTCAGGTGTCCTGTGGATACCCACTTTTTAAGACAATTTTCACATGTAGCTTTATAAATAGCCCTTTACACGGTTACCTTTGCTCATTTCAGGCTAATTTGTAGTTTTAGCCTGAAATTGCCTCGCATCCACGTTGGATTACATTGTAATGCAAATAAGATAACTTATCCGTGAAAAGGGCTATTTTTCATTCGAACAGCCCCTATAGCACATTTTGGATGCCTACTTTTCTGGCTAATCTGGCTAACAGCCTGGTCATTTTTGTCTATAGCAAGCCTTGCGATAATAGTCAAAGCAAGAATTTTAAGTCCTGAAGCTTAAAGATGTACAATTAGAGCAGCTAGCTTACTTAAGATGATTTTCTATTGATTCAGAAATTGTAGGACTACTTACAAGTCTTCATTTTTGTATTCAGGACAAGACCACTCTGGGTTAGCTGTTCTATTTTCAGGACATCCAAAACTGTTGAAGAAAATTAAACTAATTTATTAATCTCCAAACACCTAATAATAATAAAGATAGAGTTACTGTAGTCAAAACTGACTTATTATTTCACAGTTAATATGCAACTCCTTAAAGCTTTGTTATTGTTAAAATTTATCAACAGTGTAAGGCACTTATAATCAACTTGAAGTTAATCCAGGCAAACATTCACTGTCATTAATTAATTTACCTTGATTAACTTCAAATCTTGATTGTTTGGTTTACTTGACATGTATTTCACATGCCCAGCAACAAAACAGAAACAGTGTAATAAATGAAGAATATGAACAGTTGCAGAATTCATTTCGGGAATTTATTTGCCTATAGGACACCACTGAAATTAACAATGATTTGTGATAGACACTGAGTTTCTTTAAGAGGAGCTGGTATACTGCATAACCACCCTACAACTAGAAATCCAATAAAAGGTAGTCATTTTAGGAAAGTAGAAATATTTTTAACAGATCCTTGTCGTAAAAATTTTGACATAAGTATCCAAGTATGATCATTTCCTGGATAGATCACACTACCGGTACACTAACAGCATACACATACTAACCCGCCTGCTAAGTTAGGTTCTGTGTCTTGGATACTACGAACAACATACAGTACACATGACACTATCTTCAGAGTGAAACGAAATATCTGCCATCTTATACCTATAATGGAACAAACAAAATATTAAGATATCTTGCAAAACAAAATATCAGCTTGATGCTGACTTTAGCATGTTATGATTTCAGCCTTTCACCAGAGAAACAATTTTAATTACTGTATCATGCTATCATTGAACAAAATTAAGATTTTATTATGGTTTTAAAACTAGACAAATAAACATTAAATAGGTTATAACATTAGTATTTTTTTTTAGTTTGAAACACATTTGTATAAAAAAATTCAATAACAAAATTAAAGAATTAAGATAAAACTATTTAAAGTGAACCATTCCTAATATGGCTTCTTTGTTCTTCACAATATTCAATCACTTTAATTAAACAATTAAGGAATTGATAATCATTTATATCGATCATATTTCAAGATTTGAACACTGCAGTCATGTTATTTTTAGCTTTTAACAAAGTCAAAACAAAGCCTTACAATGATGACTTAATATAATGGTTCAGCAAGAGATTCTGTACTGTGAAGACACAAAAAATTTGGCACCAGAATTTATTTAGTGACCAAGTAAAATTGCTTTTAAATTTCTTAATAATTAACTCAATTTGATGCAATTTGATAGAAAATGTAATGGTAAGGTAATCAAACTCTGTTTAGCATTAAGCCAACTGATCAATTCTATTGCTTCAAAAACACTTACATTTAAGAATAGAAATCTTCTGAGGTCTCTTTCTAACAGCACCAAAAAATGACTTTTCAACAATATTTAACTTGTTTATTTTAGCAGGTTTTTAATAATTTAAGCAGTAATAAATTAATATAATTTAATATACACCACTTACTAGATCTTTGATCAGTTACAAAATAGAATTTAACTCTCTCTTTAAATGACTTGTCGTGAACATAATGTTCAACACGCACCCTGTAACATTAAAACATTATCAGAGAAAACCTTGAACAGTGTATCAAAGCATTTTACAGAAAGCATATAACTAAAAGAATTGACATTTACTTTGCAGGGTCTAGCTGTTCAAGGGATGGCATAGATATATAAACACTATCTGCCGGACAAGTCACTGTACAATGGACAAGTGTTGACAAAACAAACTATATATGCTATCCACAGGATAGTGATTTATCTAGCAGATAGCATTTATCTATCCACTGTTTGAACAGCTCAGACCAGATGTACATGAAAATTATCAAGCACACAACTCCAAATTATGAAATTAATTATTAAGTCAGGTGACTATTTTCGCATCAGAGAATATAATTTTCCTCCTTTGATCAATACATCTGTATGTGCAAGAACAGCAACATTTTTCCCTCATTAAAATTTGTTTGTTTAAACTTTGCATTGAAACTGCTTTTAATGCAAACCTTATTTAAAAAAGATTTTGCATGCATGCAGGTATTTGCATGCAGTCATCTTCCAGTTTAGGCTAATGGAGGTCTGAAATTTGAAGTGCATTGACAATGACAAGAATGCCACTCCAGTGATTAATTAAGCAGGTACTGTTTACGTTCTCCAAACACAACTCCTGTATATTACGCACTTTCATTAAATTTATAATAAGCTTTTTTGCTTTCATATTATATTACTGTTTAAATTCATCACAACTTTTGTCCTCAGCCAAAGAAACAAAGAACCATTGGACTTAGGAAGTTGTCAGTGTGAATTCACACCACCAAAGAAAAAACACAGCACTAAAGGAAGTACAGAAACTTGAGCACCTAGTGAATAGATGTTGACCAACTAATTTAATATTTGAATTGCAAATCATCCTACAAAAACATTAAAATTGTAATTTGGCCAGTCCAGTTCAAGACAATTCACTAATCACTCTAAACCATTAAAACGTACTGGGTTTCTTATCGCCAAAAATTGATAGTTTCCAATTTGAAACCCACAGACATCAGAATAAATCAGGAAAATAGCTTTGGGAAAAAATAACCTTCAACGCAGCTGTTGCGTTTGAAGGTGAGAGTTCTCCAGAGAGCAACCTAAGACAGTTGAAAATAAACAAACCCAAAAATGTCCGTCGTTAATATTTACAGCTGTATTTAAAAGGACAACTTCTTGTTTTCTGAGAGTTCTACTGTAAATGTTAGCACTACAGAAAACCCTACGGCTATTATAAAAATAAAATGGCAGAAAATATTTTTTAACTTTGTTTTAGCCACAGTAGGCGGTAATAAAAGCCTTCAAAATAAGGCTACGAGAGAACAATCTGCTGTAATTTCGACAATTTTCGTGTACGAATGGTCAAAAAAGTCCACAGGGTTTGACAGCATTACAGTTTGATGCGATTTCAATACAATACCTGTCAAGATGACTAGTCAAAAAGCCTGCAAATAACCTTTAACAAGATTATCTATTCTCTAGACAATCATCATCAATTTTGCGATTGCAATGAAGGGGAGTAACACATTACAAAGCTCATATTTTTTTCTGTTTCTTCGTGCATTTTCATTTTTTCATTATCCAGAAATAAAGTAAGCTAGTTATATGGTTAATTCACTCCAGCAAACTTGGGCAAACTTTCGAGTAAACGATGGACGACTGAGCTTACGTGAAAACAAATAAGGTATCTTGCACAGGAACTGTCCGAAACATAATACGCCTACCTTTCCTTGTCCTCGCTTTTGTCTGACGAAAGAAGATCCCTCAGTCGATACCTAGGACCAAGAGAATCAAATTCATTCGCAACAGTGGTGATAGCAACCGGTTTGGGGCTATTCTTGACTTTAGTTTGTATTCTAACTTTTCTTCCTTCGTTCGTCGCCATATTTTGTTTGTATCTTTGCAGTCATGCGCAATCCTCTGTATTGATTTTCGTTTTTTTCGCGGGAAAATCCAGCAAGGCCGCAAAACCCTCAAAACCTTCACAGATTTGAAAAATATTTCTGCGTTAAATCAGCCCACTACGGTAGACATCATTACTTCAATATTCAGCCCTCGTCAAATGCTTCGGAAATTCATGAATTATTAAGTACTCCGGCAGAGTAAACATCACACTTTCATGCACCTGACAAACTTATGCAAGTGAAAAAAGTTAATGAAAACTTCGCAGCACAATCAGTGAGAAACGAATAGTGTTTGCTAACGACACAAGTGACGACGTTATGGAAAATTCAGCCATGTTTCATCAATAACGAATTTCCGGAAATACAGGTCTGAATTCTAATTAAGGCAAACCACCTTTTTTGGCGTTGAAAAAACAATTTTCAATAGTTTCGCAGAGGCGTCTTACGGGCAATCATGAAAAACTCACAAGGCTTTTTCACCTAGTTTCTTACACTATTATAATCCAGTAATAATAGAAAAACAATGCAAAATAGGCTTATGCAAAGCAATATTTCGTAATAAGCTGCAATCGGAATATAAAGTGGTTTTAACCTAGGGTCATAATGCACGAATCGACAAAGAAAATCATGCTGAAATATCTGTCATTTTTTGTTAGAACGACAACTAGCGGAATGAACGGTATGCTTCCTATAGGATGGCAGAAAAATTACACATTGATCTTCCACAACGCATTTTCATTGTCGCTTTGTTTTCAACTGATCGTAAGATTTCCACGAAACAAGGTATTTTCTTTTTCTTTTTCGGAAACTGACGAACAGACTTTTCTCATGAAAACTGCATAACATAAACCGAAAGTGGTGATAAGTATATAGAGTGTATAGATCATGGTTTCTTAGTATTATTTTCAGGATTTCACCATAACAAAGTAGCAGGTGAAAGTTTGCGGTTTGGGTTTTGGTATCGCAGCAACCCAGCTAAACTTCACGAAAAACAATAATTTAGTCTCGTGTTTCACTAAAAATATGTAAATTAACGAAACCCTGACTCATAAGTGTGAATAGAGAGTTTCATTTTTCCTCTCTTATTAGTATGTACTTCTCTTCGGTGACATTTGGAAGAACTTATGTGTCAATTTGTCGAAATTTATAGGCGGTCGTGTGACGCGGAATTTTAATATAGGCGAATTAATATGTATAGTTTTGTCTCTGATGAAAACAGGTTATTTTTTGCCTAAAACTGAGAATTACAGTTTCCTAAAAAGTATTGAAGGAACTTTCCATTGCATTTCTTTTCAGTACGAAAGCCTTTCCTTTGTAAAAAGTGCTTGAACAGCACGAACGGAAACATAACGTACAGATGCAAATCTTTTTCATCCGTTTCATCGACGAAAACGAAAAAACAGGCATGCAATGCGTGCGAACTTTCTGACAACAGTATCAAGTAGTAATTTGGATGGTCCTTTGCCGTAAGCGATGCAATACAGCACCGCTCATGCTTGAGATGAGAACTCTTGTGATAAGAGAAATACGATATGCCGCTTTATAGTCAGCATGAACGGATACGATTCAGATCCAAATGAATTTTTTAAAAACAAACAAACAGACTAGCGACGAAGTTGCTATGAGAGACTTTCCATTGCATTTCTTTTCAGTGCGAAAGCCTTTCCTTTGTAAAAAGTGCTTGAACAGCACGGACGGAAACATAACTTACAGATGCAAATCTTTTTCATCCGTTTCATCGACGAAAACGAAAAAACAGGCATGCAATGCATGCTTTATAGTCAGCATGAACGGATACGATTTAGATCCAAATGAATTTTTTAAAAACAAACAAACAGACTAGCGACGAAGTTGCTATGAGAGACTTTGTTGGACAGAAACCCACAACGTCAATGATGTAGGTTAAGTGTTCAGGCCCAAATTACAATGAGCCCCCACCGCCGAGCCTGTTCTGGTTTCTCTATGTAACATAACGGAAATGGGAAGATTGCTACTCCTCCTGAATGAGCTTGCCCGCCAAAACTAGCACAAAAGCATTTTTCAGGCTGCCTTGTCAATCTGCCGCTACTCATTTATGCCCCTGGGTGGAGAGAGGCAATGCGGAAGTAGCTTGTCTCCCCAAAGTGTCGCTCAAGAACACAGAACAGAAACCCCCACCGCAGCACTCGCACCGGCCACTCAGTCCGGGGTTTAACACGATATTTACCTCTCTAAAATTTTTAAAAGCAGAATTTTTAATAGATAGACTGTCTGATTTTACTACAGCTGGTGTGATATGATATTCACAACAGGCTTGAAATTTTCTACCTGTCAAATTGTGCATCAAAACCTCAATTTATAATTTCTTGACTGACGTCGGTGAACTTCACGTTGACGAGTTAAAATCGTGGAAAATAACATGAAAATTTGGTTTTTTAACGAGAACGTGACTTATCTGAAAGATTCGGGAAAAGATCAAATTTACAAGGACATCAAATATTTAATAAAAGGGTTTTTATGCCGTCAGAAAAGCACAAATTAAGGAGAGCATACGATTCCATTAGCGGCGGGGTATTGAGTAATTCTTTATCAGATGGACTGGTTTGTTTACAAAATATCGCAGCGGGAACCCCGTTAAGATAAGCACTTTGGATAAAAAAGAAAATTCGGGTTAGTTTTCAGTTTTCAGATGAAAAATGTGAATCTGAAATCCTCATGATAAGGGAAGATAAGAACATCTCAACTTGTCGTTTTGATTTCTTATTGTCAGGACATGTAACACGAATGCCGCATCAAGAGAGGTATATTACCCTCTCGTGGTCGCATACATTATTAGCTGAAGACGACGCAAAATTACCAAAGGATGAAACCTGTCCACCGCATAAATTATCTTTGAATAATGAGAAGCAGGCATTCCAGGTTGTTGTCAAACATCAACCCACTAAGTCTGATTTCAGCCAGACAACATGCTGATCCTAACCATTTTCTGGTGCCCTTCTTAGGTTTGCAACTATTACCGATGGTATGAACAAAAAGTGAACTTCACAAATTTGCCGGTTCTTCCTCTCTGTTAGATCACATGTGATAAACATCAGCCGCGACTCTCCGGACTAAAGGCAGGCGGCGAGAATATAAACGACTTGCTATCTCATGAATCTCGTCTTAACCCTTGACCTAGATCCAGATTCTTCCAAAGGTATCATTTTTAGAATTGTATGACTACTATCCCGGCAGAACAGTAAAGAGAAACTGTGGTTTGATCCTTTGAGTAACAAATGATATGCGAATAACTAGGCTGTCTCTTGTTTAACTAGTTGTACTATGGACTTGCTGTCGGCTAATTTAAATTGTTTTCTTTTTTCTGTTTAACTTTGTCGCTATAATCACTCTCCTGAGTTAATGAAAAATAAACACTTGCAGCTCTGAAAATTCACACGAAAAATAAAATAAATTTTTCACTTGTTCATTTATTCGGTGGTTCAAACATCTCGATATCTGCCCGGTTGTAGATCTAATATCTTCATGTTAAAGCGAAAAACAATTCAGCCAAGAGCTCGCATTAACATGACGGAGTTAGCTTTCCTGTTGTCAAAACATTAAACTCATTACCACTTGCAAACTTTCAGTTCAACTTGTTGGTCACTAAACCTTTTTCCGCTTAGAATGGACCGAGGCTGAATCGAAATACGGTGCGGTTTAACAATGAATGATTGTTCAATTCATAATTCACATCCACCTAGTAATTTTTATCACTACTCGGTTTCATGTTCGTTACATGATTCGTTTCTCGCGTTAAACACTTCCCGGATAATTATTCCTCACAAATTTTAAGCTTGTGAACAGTATATGCACGCCATCGCGTATCTGCTAACGTAAAAATGATTTTGATTAAGAAAAACAGCTTGTTGGAGAATATATAGCATACACACGTTGTGACACATAATTTATAGAATGATGTTAAAACCAGAAAATATCATAAATTAAGGTATACCGTGTAAAACAGTCTAAGGCATTTACGAATTGTTTTCGAACACCGGCCGGAATATTTGCGATTGCAATAAAAAATCAGCGGTGTGCGAGATCAGCACCAAAATGACATTCATCGCTAGTGTCGTGTTGCTCTGAGAGACAAACAATAAACTGTACGTTTAATGTTTAGTGAATGTGTTGTGCATGTGTTGAAAATGCAACTCCTGATCGAGCAAATATGTCTCAAAATATAGATGTAGAAAATAAAATCGAATCTAGCAATGATCGACATTCTTAAGTCGATGGCCACTAGGTTCTGAAGTAAAAAAGAACTTTCTGTATGGGAAAAAGTCATGTTGCGGGGTTGCCAGCGTATGGGCCTCTTGGTCTTCACGCGAAGCAGCGCATTGTAACATAGTAACTCCAACCACGTAGCGAGGATGAATGTATTTTACATATTCAAAATGTGGTTTGCGTACAATACCTTGGATGGCTTGC
Organism: Orbicella franksi; assembly: GCF_964199315.1. NCBI lineage: Eukaryota > Metazoa > Cnidaria > Anthozoa > Scleractinia > Merulinidae > Orbicella > Orbicella franksi. The sequence continues at coordinate 16,173,417 of NC_138145.1, read as the reverse complement.
TAAACTGGGAGGAAGAGGTGGAAGCAACATAGGAACATCGTCAGAAGTTTGGCGAGCTGCCGTATTTCCGTTTGCCATCTTGCAATTTTTGGTTAATCTAACGAATTATGAAATTTCCAAGCGAGCATATATTATTGATCAGCAATATGAGGACAATATGACAAACGAATGGCTTCCAGCGGCTTCATGGGCTCCTTTTGTAAATTCGACCAATTAGATGACAAGGTGATCGTCAAACGGACAGGTGATTGAGTTCTCCTGTTGAATACATTTGTCAAATATATTAATAATGCTTGGGAATAGCACTCGCTTGAAAAATTACTTGTCCTAGTGTTTCTGTCGTCAGAGACCCCAAGAACGATGATTTGTATCTCAGTAGTTTTTTAATCGCCACCTGCGCATTAATTTTCTCTCGACGCGTCAGTGTTTTTGTCAATATTTTCATCGCTTTTCCATTTAGAGCGCGCAATTGTCCACTAGTGACTGTAAAATTTATGGATTAAAAGATATTGTTTTCAAAGAATATTCTAAAGACAGCATTGTTTATTGCCACAGGCGTTAGAAATTGAAGAAGCGAAGAGATTACCTCCAAAGTATCTTATCTCATTCACGCTTATGACCACAAAGGGGATATGCACTTAAAATATATATTTTCCTAATGTTCTAAAATATAAACACAATGACTCCTTGAAGCGCTTGGTGAAGACAGCAGCACTCGTCACATGGAAACATTTTGCCTCCAAAGCTCAGCAAACATCGCGGTTTCTGACAGTTAAATATATTCTTCAGAAATCCTGGTAAAATGTGCTTGTATTTTTGTGTTCCCAGAAATCGTGAGTTTCACACAAAAGAGAGACAGTTTTTAGTCTATTTTTTAATTGTGCGCAAAATTGTTTCGAAAATTAAAAATCATGCTGAGTCTTTTCTTCTGAGTCAGAGTAAAATATTTCTTTCTCTGCCTTTTAATTTCTTTACAATGAATCAAGAACTCAATATTTCATGGGCGTTTTATAATATACATAAACGTGAGATCTTTGCGAACAAAAGAAAAAGAAAACGTCTTTTCAGTGATTCTGGTCAACCTTTTTTACCGACTTCCGTAAGAGTAATAGCATTGATTACTTTGTACAGAAGAGAAAGTCTCTTATCGGAATAATAACACGGGATAAGCACTTAAGCATACGCCTGTCTTTTAGTTACTTTTATTTTTTTATCAGTGAAGATTTTTTCTACAACGTTTGTTGTAAGAAATTGAAAAATGATCAGGAACAAACGACAGTGAATACTTGTTTCTTCCCTCTCGCAGTAAATAGCCTCCGAGTTCAGGCCGAGCCGAAATGAGCTCTTACTTGAGAAAACAAAAGTACTTCTTAATACGTTCAATCTGCAAACACTTGTCTCTTTTAAAATGCTTAATTTATTCCTCGCAAGATATTCAAGAGATGTTGTTATGTCTCAGATTCAACCTGAAGAATTGCGTACTGAAGATCACGATCTGAAGACGTAACTCAATAGAATGTTTTCTATATAGTCTCTGATTCGTTGCTAGTTACGTTTCAAATTGGAGGCAAAAATTAATGGATCTCGGTGAAACTACGTCATTGGTTATTCGGTATAGAGTGTATTCTTGGTTGAAAGGGCCACCTCCACAATGTCACGCGTTTCCTATTTTTTCTTTTTTATTTAAAAAAAAAACAAACAAACCTCATCGCTAGACTTATCATACCGAATTTAGTGAATACGCGAAGTTTCGTAAGAACCCATCGGAAGCTCATGGAAATATGGGACCCCCAAGTTTGCCATTTCTGCAAAGATCTACATGCTATAGAACAAGCGCTTGTCCTATGACATGCATTTTTCTGTAAAAAAAAATGGCAGGTTTGAGGCACCAGGTTTCCATGAGTTTGTAATGGATTCTTACAAAATGTTGTATATTTAATGAGTTTGGTACGATGAATTGATCTATGGAGGTTGGTTTCTGTTTATATCAAAATTGTTGATATTGCGTGACATCGTCAAAGCGGTCCATTGCAACTCTCACTCTCGAGAGAGGAAGCATGCAGGCAAAACAGTGACGATGGTTTGCTTGTCAAGTTAACAAGCTTTTCGTTTTTAATACTCCGTTTTCATAAGTTTTACGAGAAACGTTCAGAATAACAGAAACGTGTTATAAGTCAATCAAAAGTCGAGGGCAAATAAACACAAAGAGTAGGAAGGACATGGCTGTTATTTTCTATTAATTATTTCTCGTGATTGATTCATGATCTCACGTCATATAGGCTGCAAGCAGTCTTTTTCTTTTCGTAATCATTTTATAACGCACACGCAAGAGGTAAAGCAACGATAATGCGACTTGGACACTCAAGTTTTTTTTCCCGCTTAGTGCAAGAACGTGTGCTTGCCACGAATTTTCCTTCGTTCTTTGTGTTGTTTTTTCTAAGTTGTGATTGGTCCACCCACTTCTATGTAATTGTTTTGTTTTTGGTTTAAATGAGACACTCCATATTGAATATCGCCTTATTGGCCAAAAATAATTGCAGTATGTTGCACGCTGCAGCACCTAGTGAGCAGAAAACCGCAGCAGTCACATGCAGTTATCACATGTGACGTGTTTATGGACTCAAGTAATGAAAACATTGTTCTATTTTGACTAGAGACTGAAAGTCGCGCGAACCGCAAGAGCAGCAGTGTTTGATTTTCCTTTTTCTCTCGATTTAGTAAATCATGCAAGAGTTGGGTTGATTGAAGAGCGAGAGATGTCTCAAGCAAAACTGCAGCTGAAGTTATCCTGGTAGGTAGTTCGTAGATGGCTTTGGAGGGTAAGGGGACTGGCAGATAACAAGTTGGTACTAGTGCTGTATCTCCCGTCCACCAGTGCTCCGCTCCACAGTTGGTGAGGGAATATCAAAACACCTTTTACGAGAAAATAGTAATAAATATAAAATCTATTGTCAAATGAAAGGTCAGTTGAGTCACGAGATATTACAATGCAGCGTCCATCGAAATAAAAGGCCAAAAACCTCGACCAAAACAGCGAAATTCAGCAAATCGTGGGCGTAATTAGTGATTCTTTTTCGTTTTAATGAAAACAAAACTAATATTGGTGTTCCTAGTTTGCATTACTGAGCATCTGAGTGACTACGTGAAATTAAAAAAAAAAAAGCACTTTTGCCCAAGCCACTTGTTTTTTCGGGACATTTTTATTACTTATGCACACAGGTTAATGCGTCATAAAAATTGTCAACATCACTGACAGCTTTAATTCTACGCTGGCTGAAAGACTACAAATTGGTAAATTATAATGTAAATTTCCTCTAGTGGCTGGAGTCGCACTGTTAAGAACTTTAACTCTTGAATAATTTTTCATTTACTGTATATAAATGAAAACGTGGAATTGTTGCAATTTTTAACCTTGACAATAACAGTTTCCAATGACTACAAATTGTTTAAACAGCCCAAGTAACAGCCCAAGGAAATTCATTTTGTCTGATCAGAAAAATGCCTTCGTCTGTAAAACAGATAGCGAGAAACTATGTTAATTAAAAGGAAGTTTCAAAAACATCAGTGATGAGTATTTTTCCCCTCCTGAGTTTCTGATCTCAAAGTGGACCTGTGCAGGCCGTGTGTTCGCTCTGACAGCTATGCATGATTCAGGCAGTGGTTTGACCAAGAGAATGAAAAAGATGTCAGTTGTTTTCTTGTGTTATTTGCAATGTTACAATTGTGACCGACAGCTGCCCTGTATGAAAAATTTGAATAATATCTATAGCAGGCTTATTATATTGACGTCGCTGACTACAATTGTATCTTAAAGTACTTGTAGTAAAGCTGAAAATATTTTTCAGTACCGTTTGTTAAATATGGACTGGATACAGGCGGGCTCCCCTGAAAGTTCACCGCTTTTTCGAGTGGAAACATTATGAATTGTGCAGGAAGAGATGCTCATGCTATGTAGAAATAGCTAGGACATTCTAAAATATTGCATAAACACTTAATTACGATCGATAGACCGCGTTAAAACACGGACAGAGGCAAGGTGAACAGAGAAAGCTTTACCACAAAACATACAATCAACTAGTGAATACGTGAAAGATACTGGCGTTAGCAAATGTCACTTCGATCAGTCTAAGCACACGCATAAAATAGCGAAATTCGGATTCATTCTAAATAAATATGTTTCGGAGGTAGAATTTGCAAAATTAAAAGCTTCCGATTCTTCGCGAGATAACGAGCGAGATTAAAGGACGTTCGACTTTAACACCCAACATCTTAGCAATAACTGCAGAACTTCCTTAGTAAATGAAACACTGATCGCAACAAATTCTACTTTCTGCCTAGCTCAACCAAACCTTGTTTCGCTGTCGGCGGGAGTGAGTAAGTCGCGGAAAATGGATCTTCTTGGCGCGGCAGATTCACTTTGGGATCGCGCTTGACGAGCAGTCTCCGCAGTTGTGGAAGCCATTTATTGTCGCGGAGAACACATCACGGTGAAACTGTGTCCGTTTAAATGCTTCTCACCAAACTTTAAAGTGTTTATCCACAACGCTTACAACGCATGCTCCAAAATCAACAGCTGTTTACGAATTAATGTAGCGAATGTTTTCAATTTATGCATGTTGTCTTGTGATGTTTTCGGTCCTTGACCCTCGGACTTGTTTTCTTCTCAAGTTATTAGGCGGTGCCATACATGAACCATCAGCCCAAATTATCGTTTGATTACATAAATGTCGTTTGGGGGTTTCGAGTTCACTTCTAATACCCCCAATTAAAATTTAAAAAAATAGGGTAAACTCCGAGTATTCTCTTGTGAAATATCCTTTTGTCGCCAATATTGAATGCGCAATATCTTCATGTGAAAAAAAACCGGATGGATATAATGAAAGTAAACTTAAGGCAAAGGGGTTTTAAGGAGTGGCGGAAAATCCTAATTGTATACTTCTCTTAGCAGCTGTTCACTAATACCTAAAATATACACACTCGCATAATTGCTAAAAAAATAATTGCCTCAAATCATAATCTTTATTTATATGGCGCAGGAAAATGGCTTTTACGTCGTCGTGAAGCTTTTATTTCAAGGACACCATGTACAACCTACATTATGTTGTAAAGTTCGAATTGCTGTGCAGACGGTGTAATTTTCAACCTAACGTCTAAAAAGAATTATATCGTTAATAAGACATTGAAATGATGTTTACTTACTTGTTTGACATTTTGACCTGCTTGCGCAATTCAAGGCCCCTTTTTACCGACTCAGAATCAGTGTTTTCTTAGCAATAAATATAAATGAGCTAGCTCAAGTGCCGTTTCCTCCTAAACCGTCATAAAATCTGATTGATGCGAATGCACTTGAAGGTTGTACCACTTCCAACGCGGGAGTCAGGGCTTACTATGATCGGCGACGTATTTTAAACTGGCTGCTCACAAAAACTCTTTACTCATTCGCATAAATTGAATAATTTCTTTTGAAAATTAGTTTATTTATGTTAAGGTATACCACATAGAGATTCGTGGAAAATTGCAGAGCTGAAAGAAAGGTGAGAAATTGAATGGCTATTTTGATCTCAATTGACAAGTCAGTAGAATAAATGATTCAGCCCTTATCACCTGGTTTCGGTTTCCAACATTCTAAAGGTAGTAGATATATATACGTATTCGGGAAGACTGAAAAAACGTTTTTGTCCATAGAATAGCTTTATGTGAATATCGCCCTGTTACAACCAGTTGAAACTTAGTCGCAGAAATCCTTGTTTTGACGTTCTGATATACCAATTCACAGCTCGCTTCACAGACAGAACTCATAAATTTATGATGCCCTTTTTATCGTTAATTTGTCCCTGTTTCTTGTTAATAATATTACTATCATACACTTGTCCCCCCTGCATTCCTCAGTGGGATACAAAATGTGTAATTTAAGCTCAAGTTTCGCAAAGGAAAAACAACATTTTTGTTGCCGCACTAAAATGCTAGTAGTTACATCCCAATTTATACATCGATTACAGTTGACTTCTACTTTTCAAGGAGAAAACCCAGGGTAAAGCCTTTGAAGTATGAAAAAATTTGGACAAGTTTTGCGCCTAAATTATGAATGCCTTTCTGAACTGCTCTTCTCTATTGCGAGCAAAGAGTTTTGCGCGAAATGCAATTTTGTCCGCCTTGTCAGTTCTAAACTTTCGAAACATGCAAAGTAAAAGTACCTCACAGCATTTTTCTTGTTGATCAACCTGAGCGGACATTTTAGATTGGTGCGGTGATAACTGCATGTTTGACGTTTGTGTTGGTTCAAATTTGCAACCGTGGATAAATATGCCTGGGTTTCTTTTAGACAAAATTAAAATCATTTTAGTTTTAAACGTCAGGGTTAGGGTTATAGATGCTAAAGCGCTTTTCGCTGTTTTCGTACAACTTTACAAAGCGAATAAACATGTTTGTGTGGTTTTGCGCTTTGTGCTTTTGATTGGCTCACAAATCGCGCATTTTAATTTATCCTGACCAACAGAAGCTTAATTCTCTTTTGTCAATCAAGTGTAAAACAAGGACTAATCAGTCTTGATTGGCATACAATCAAGGTGTCGGTGCTAACTTTGATTATGTTTCAGTGTTACAACTTTTTTAAGTTGCATGTATTAAAACCAACTCCAAGGTTATTATTCTGGCCAATCAATAACTCATGTAAATAACGCAGTGAACCAATCAGAACTTCTGAAACCTAAAGCCTAGAATTGGTAATGGTAATGTACTTTCAAGACATATGTTGTTAAAAGCACTTTACAGTTCAAGTCAAAATGAGGTTGTAAGTCAACAGTAAAATATGGTTGCATTCTCATTGAGATAAAGTAACAGTTTGATTTATCATCATCATCATCATCATCAGTCTTCCTCGCGGTATTTTCTCAATTCATGATTATTAAATTCATGAGCTATTAATGGTATACCAGTCCCTGATATCATAGAATGAATACAAAAAAACGTCGTTTGTGGAAGCGCTCTTCGAATGTCAGAGTGACATGCCTAGCTAACCCTCTGAGGAATGTTAAGCCTCCAAACATCAGCTTCACCAGTAGGGTCCTGGCTTCACAAACTCCTTACGCCGACGCGGTGCGACAGTTTTGTTGGTAACTAATAACCTGTTCCACTTTAAAATAGTCTATATGCGTGAATGACATGTATATACAAGACTGTATTGGTGGTATAGACTGCACGCCTGTGTTGCAGGTTGGGAGAGGCGAGAGCCGAGGAAATGGAAAGCACACTTTGCATAGATATACTTTACGGCTGGTTCTCGACTGCCACTAACCTAATCCATTTGTCACCATGAACAGTACTGAATTTCTATTACGCGAAAACAAGAGAAAATCGATCTTCTTTTGACGAAAACAAATACAATTACAGCTGCTGTTCAATATATTTGTGGATTTCAAACTGGCCCACGCATTATGAGCCCCTCATCATAATTTGCTCTAGTTTACAATCGTTGAAACCAAGTTGTATTGTATTAATCTCAGCAAAGGAATATTTAACGTAAGAGAAGAAATGTGCAACCCCAACCTAACAGAGGCATCAACAACGGGAAAAATAACACTGCTACTATTGAACATCACAGCAGCTGACTGTGGCTGGAAACAGTTGAACAAAACTCTGTTACTTTAATAACGTGCACTGAACATTAGAATTTTTTCAAAGCATACGCCTATTTCATGTTTTGTTAAACTGAGAAAAACTGGAGAAAACGAAGAAATGAATTTTCACTTTATCCAAGAATTCTTATGAGATTCTTTATTTCATCGTTTTAAACCATTATGCAACGAATTTCTACTTATGTCAATAAGTTCCAGAGCAAAGAGCAAGACACACATGTAATGCAAACGAAAATCAAAGATGAAAAGCAAAAAAAGCAGGTAACGAACTGATCTCCAGCTTCTAAGGCCCCATTCACATTACGCCGGAGGAATTTGAAAACGGAGTTTTCACTCTAAAAACACATCAAATGTTTTCCGTCCACACTCCGCCGGAGGAATATAAAAACTCAGCAATCACCAGTCAGAGAAATCACTTGGTTATCGTGTTGCCATCGTTTTCGTAAAGCTCCGTTTTCAAAATGTTTTCCGTCCACACGAAAACGAAAATCTGCCATTTTTCAAGTTCCTCCGGTTTGAGGAGCGTTTTCGTGACGGATTAGTGCAGACGGTAGTCCTAACCGCAGAAATAAAACTGCGTTTTGAAATTTCTCCGGCGTAGTAAGGACACCGCCTTGCAATCTAGATTGTTTAAATTAAAGAGAATTTATTTATAGATCACAGATGCGTGGAATCCATAAGCTGCAGCTCAGTGTCGTCATCATCAAGATCCAATCGATTGTATCTTCCATTTCTGTTGTCAAGATGACTGACAGCTGTCAGTGCTTCTTTGGCTTTGTGAAACGATTCTCTCACATCTCTGCTGGTTCTGCTAAGCTGAAACGCCTCGTTTACCTTCTTCTTTATGTCTTCTTCCACCACAACGTGTAGTTTATCGTGGAATAACCTGCTGAGTATCTTTTTCTCGAGTTCGTTGAAGTCGTCACGGTTTGGAAGCGTATCATCCTCAAAACAGCATCTCCGAATGCAAACGAGGCCCAGCGAAAATAGAGTGGCCGCGATCAGGATGCCGAAACCAAGGATCTGGGACTGCATGTGCAGCTTAAGAACATTCCGCTCAGTGGGTTTCTGAGGAGTACAGATAACATAACATACTTTATTTCCTCACAATTAACATTTAAAATTACAGCTTTTTTATCTTTACCGTATACCTTTTCGGTTGATAAATATTAAAGGTAGAGTATGGGGGTCAAGTAAAAAGCGAGAACCACTGATTAGCGATGAAATAGGAGAAAAACATGTAGGCCTTCTGTTCTTACATTTTCCTGCATGTTAAATTAACTGACGTTACGAGTATTAGTTGTTCCTGTTTGCTTAACAATCCACCGGTGGCGAATAAAATTCAAATCCATAACAAGCTTTTCCGTGAACACACTGATCGAGTCCACTTACATATGACCAGCTAATCACATCTACCTTTTCTTCTATCCCAACGTTTCGATATTTCAGCTTTCCATGGAAATATTTTCTTATCTGGGGATGTTCTAGGTTTAGTGTGTACACCTTAGGGCAGAGAAGATGCACTATATCAGACTACTGAAGTGCCAACTTATCAATAGCATGATCAGTCAAGGGCACATTTAGGAGGTGGAGTAGATTGGGTGGCTAACCACTCCCCCCCTTCTTTTAGAGACGCCAAAAAAAAAAAGAGAAATGAAAAAGATTGTGTATATTATGACAGAATTAAAGACAAACACTCTGGACAGGCACTTCTTAGTAATTTCTAGTTTGTGGCAGTATTTGTTAGTATTTCTGGTGTAACAGTTTTAAATTAGATTCCAATTCTCAAATTGCAACGTCTTTGGGGCATGTCTCGTGGATTCTGCAACCCCAAAGTACCAGCCACTCCCTTTAAAAAATCCTGTATCCGCCCCTGTCAGTGTTTGTTCTTTCTTACCTGTGAGATAATCGTGTCTGGAATATTGCTGTAGCAAGTTGCACTAAACGAGCCTAAGCTTGAACACACGAGAAAGTCTCCATGCAATAAGGCGATGGTAATGTACGCCATGGGTGGAAGAAATGGCTGAAAAAGCTTAGACAGCGACTTCATACGGTAATTACATCTCTCGTTGGCATGTTGTAGTCTACTCGTCTTGAGTATGGACTGCCAAAAGCCTTCACTCGTCATGAAACCGAGGCCCAAAAGGAAGAGGGCGGGGCCCATCATCATAACGAGGCTGTACATGAAATAATTTCTGCAGGGACATCTGTTGCGAGAAAACATGTTTAGTAATGCGTTAAATACATAAGTTTTGATATGCTTTGAAAAGCAATTATGATCCTGACCAATAAGAGCAGAGATTTATCTGCTCGCAAATCAAATGCATAACCTCATGCTAACTTGAGAATTTGATTTGGCGATATTTTCCGCGCTTTACTCAAGTCTACTATGCCACTTTGATTTATGTTGGGGTTATCGCTATTATAAACTGAGTGGAAAATTGCAGATTTTTAGTTATATGACAAGGGAGGTTTGGTTATTTTCGCAGCAGTAACTGAGTAAAGTTTTATTTTACACTTTCTTGGGGAAAGGAAATTGGGAGACTGTGATTCACATTCCGACGAAATAGCGAAATGCAATTTCGATTTTTTTTTTCAGAACCACTATACAAGCTCTAGAAAATGAATTCAATTTAAATATACACGTCAAATGTTTGGTCACGCGTCTTTCTTAAAAAATTAAAATTATTATGTCTATTTTTCACATGTGGCATTTGATCCACAAACAACTCATAAGAAGTCACAACGGAAATCTTTTGTTTAATTCGTGTTATCATAACATGTCCACTTGGCGTGAATAAAGTAGTCAGCTTGAGTAACAAAATTTATTTGTTAAAAAAGGCAAAACTGAGAATCTAAAATTTTAGTTGATTCAATGACAAGACAAGGAAAAACAGGAAAAAAAAATATGGACAAAAGATCCGTCACAAAGCTATTACGTATGTTCCCTTGAGTAGCAATCAATTATTAATCCACATGGATCGGTGGTTAGGACAAAACGCGACATGCAAAACTGATCACAAAAATCAAATTAAAGGACCAGCTGAAACCAACAGAAAACGAACTTTGATTTCTATGATATTCAGATGACTTTTGCGAAACTAGAGTCCATGCAGTTTCTAAGATAGATGTTGTTGCTCTGGACAGGATTCGGGGTCGACTTTTAGCCTCTTTTTCACTGTTCCGATGTAGGAAATAAATTCAATGTTCCTCGCTTGAAGCGGGGCCAGCTGTGAGATTTCTATTTGCTGAATTTCTTGTCTGAAACAAAATGGCATAAAACCAGTGGGGAGAAAACTATTTAAGCGTCCTATACAGATTTAAATTTTCAATTACTTTTAACTTTTGACTTGAATGATAAAGTTGTTCTCACTTGTATATTATTTATTTGCGCTTGGTCATTCACGAATGAAAGCAGAAATATCTTTCTTTTATCGGGTGGGAAATTGAAAAACATGGTTCCGCACATTTAAACGCAATCATGTAAGGTGGGACCATCTTACATCACCGGGTAACAGGCCGAGGAAGTTATTATTCATAAAAAAATAGGCCGCTTACCTGAGCAATTGTGTTCTTATGAATTCCTCAAATCCATAAACTATCACAAGGATGATTGAATTTTTAATAGGTCCTTTTGAGTGTTTGAAGCGCCTTCCAAGAACTTCCAGCAAGTTTGCCATTATGGCTTTCACCTTGAACCAAGACGTCGATGCTTTCGTAGGGATATCAACTGGCGAGGCTGACCTATAACTCGGACTGTTTTCATCCGCCCAAGTCGTTAGCCTATGAAAGGTCTGTGAATAATTATCTTGTTAGGCGAATTATCTGGGGATGTTATCAATATCTTCAGGTATATGGTTTGTATTGTTTTGAGGTATTCGTCTGGGTTTCCGCTTCTTCCCAACTGGCTGAAAAGTTAACCGCAGGAATACATCTCCATGAAAAGCCGGACGAGTTTTGTAGAAAAACAAGTTTTGACTCTTCGTGAATCTTTTATGAGTGTGTTTTTTACATGTCCGAACAAGCAATTCCACGACACAGATTCTAACGGACGATTAAAAGGAGGTTTAAGGAGGTTTTAAGAAATATTTGAAGACGGTCATTTTGAAGGAATTCACGGGTTTTTTTTTAAAAGTACAGCTACCATCATCATTGAAACCCCTCCTGCAATTAGAAATTTACTTCGAAAGAACGTTTTAATTTTCATTTTGATGAAGGTGATCGAATGAAAAGAACTTAAAAGTTACTGAGAAACCTTAGAAAAAGGGAGAAAACAGAAGAAAAACAAAGTCTAGACCTTTTAGATTGAAAGCCATATCATGTATCTTTTGGCATTAAACGGGTCAACAAAGGCAGCATGTATTCAACAGAGGGAGCTTTTTTGATACTTTAAGGGTATTGATCCGAATAAAACATGACTGCAGATGATGTGTTGTTTTAGAGTTGGTACCTCTTTAGTCTTAGGGGTGAATAACATTTCAAGCCACGCCCACAACACCGGATCTCGGTACCTTGTAGGGTTTCTTTCCAGAATTTCCGACGAGCATCCCCCTTTTTTGTATGAGAGTTCCCCGGGGATTTTTTTATGCCTGTGCGATCTATGAATGCAGCATTTGAACTGTAATGCATCATTTTTGTAGGCATACATAATAATGATATTGCCTATGATCTGCCGAGTTCTGGCGCTGATGAGAAGGGAAGGGTTCTAATCGCTGGCGTTTTCAAGTACTGAAAAAGCGAATTAAGCAAGTTTAAAGGATAATTAATTGTGCGACAAAAGAATCACCCCTTCATCGCCGGCCTGTTTTCTTTGCTTGCTAACTTTACTTGACAGAACACGGTTGAAGAAATTTGCAGATATAAGGTGGCGAGGAAGGTTCCAAAGAAATCATTAGGCTCTACATGAGTCTTACTTCCTTTTATTTTACTAGAGAAAATAAATTTCTTTAAAAATGTAGTATTTACTGAAATGATTTAATAATTTTAAGAAACGTCTTTACACCTTATTACGCAGTAAAGAAAGCTAAATCTTAAAGCACAATTTTTGAGAAAAATAGCAAACGTAGTAATTTTTAAATACATCTGTTTAAATTTTCTTCAAATTACATAGAACATTAAATATTTCTAAATATGACTACTTAAAGTTTACAGAAATCTGCATGACATGGATCAATCACCGATCCAGCAGTTTTATAAACTATAGCAAATTATCATGCTTACATACAAAACAAATTGCAGAAAATAATCTTATTTACATATTGAAAACAAGGCAAAAAAACTCAGCTGACGACACAATCTTTGCACTCAAGTCGCATAGTGGGTCTGTCTGTGCCAGATGTTATTCACAAATCACAAAAACGTTGATCACGTAGTATGGGCAAAAAAGTAATTAAATAATTGATATTGTGAGTATGATAATAAAGGAGTTCACTCGATGGCAATTAATATCAAGAAGAAAAAAATCCTTGGGTGTCGTACAGTTGCACTGGAATAGTCGTATAACACAATAACTATATGCTAGGTATTTAACAGTCATTTGCAGTGTAGAATTCAGTCCTATTTCCTATAACATGTTTACAACTTCAAGGATGGTACTTATTGCAAATGGACACTCACTGTCACATTGCACACTGTGTAGCACTTAAGTGGAACATGCATCTGGTACATCAAGACTTAAATTAATAGAAAATTTAACTCAGTCATCAGTGTAAGTTCTTTCCCTTGTATTATCAAAAGTCAAAAGTTATGAAATTTGTAGTTATTTACAACTAAAAAAACGTACAACACACTACAAATCTTAAACTTTCTACACAAATAATCTGCTCATGTTATGAAAATACAAGTAACTATATCACTTCACTTAAGTATTTCACTAATAATTTTTTTCAGCTTTTTTCATGATCACATATCTTTGGGCAAACATACTGTCTAGCGAAAACAATTCTATACAAAATGAAAAATACATCTAAGTTCCTTTTTTGACCTGTATTTTGCCTTTAATAAGTTAGCAAACACTACTTCATGCAGTTACCAAGAAGATAATATCCTGTATGTTACAGAAGCTGGCAAATTCAAAATTTGCAGTTAAAACAAGCATGGTGCAAGTGCCACATAATAAACTATTAACAGTACTAACCCAGCTTGCTTAAGCTGCATTGGGCAATATTGGCTTTTGATCGTTTTTGTACAGACTGAGCACACAGCCTCAGGTCAATATTCCTCAGTACAGCCCTTTTGCTTGGTTAGTAAGAGGTTATATCTGAACTGTTTTACTTAGGTGAGCAAAACATGTTTCATCCAGCCCCCTATTCCCTACAAAACAAAACCTTTAAAAAATTACCAAAACACACAAAATAAGTATGCATTCAGTTTTCAACCAACTGTCAATTTTTCAAGAGAGTGAAAAGTTAAACCAATGAATACAACTTGTAATTAGGTCCCTTTCCACAGAAGACGATGGCAAATTATTTTTTTTGTTTTCTCCATTCATCCAAAACCCACTCTTCAATTACTGTCACGACATCATTTCTTTCCATTTCAGCAAGGATTGCCTTAAAACGTTCAGTGGAGCAATCCTTTTGAGATTTGAATTCCTGTAGGATTAACTCGGTTGGATTATCCCTCTGTTCAAGCCACGAGATAGTGTCTTTGTTGAGGCCGACCTTTTCTGCAAGCAAGCGGAAATCATTCCAGGACAGTCGACATAATGTGTCAAGCTTCATACAGATTTTTTTATAAAATCTGATTGGGATGGCAGACATAGTTTCACTCAAGAGCCTGGTCTGGAAGGCTTGTGGAATATTAGCAAATTGTGGGGGCTCAGCAAGGAGCAGGTGAAGCTCTGTAGTTGATGTGCCCTGATCTTGAACAGGAGGCCTTTGCAATCCTATTATATACAAAGGAAACAGACTTGTCAAAACAAAAGAAATAAGGACATTGCAAAAAATAATGTAAATTACAAGAAAATGGAGACACAGGGGCTTATTGGTTAGTGCACAATAGACTCATATCCACCAGTCCAGATCCTTGTGTTGTGTTGTGTTGCTGGCAGAATCACAGCCCTGCCTCTCTCTTTACTAGTAATGGCAGTGTCTGCATACAAGCCAAGTGGCCCATCAGGCCAGAGCTTATCCCAGTTTCCGTAACATGCATGTGTAGTTGTCATTGAGTCACTACCTCCCTGGAACTTCTATTTTCAGATCATAAACACAATCTCTATTGTTTCTTAGAGCTTGGACCATTGCTACCACCTTTGTCTTGTATCTCGGAATAAAATTGGTATACAGTCCAAGCTCTCATAAGCTAGTGACCACCTCAGTAATTGCAAAAATGTGGTCATAACTAGAGCTAGTCATGGACAAGAGTGTGTCTAGATCTTGTAAATGACCTCCTGATGAAACAATGGAGTTTGATCACTAATTAACAAGAGCTTTAATTTAATAAGCATAAAGTTTGTGAAATGTAAATAGTTATTATTAGTCCATTAACTGGATTATTACAAATTGCTTTATTTTTTCCTGCTACAGGTACACAAATATACCACTAACTGATCCACAGGGACTGAAACCTTCCCAGAATCACTTATTCACATAAGTACAGTGTCTCTTTTGCAAATCAGACTCTTGGAGTAGTCACCTACAAGAGCTTAAAAACAAAAGATAACACCGGTTGGTAATGGACCTTTTTGGTGATACGGCGGCCATTTCAAATTCTATTGTTTCAGATAGCTATTGTGGGATGCTCAGGGGGCAAATTAGTATGTATTTGCCCCCTAACATCCCAAAATAGCTATTTGAAACAACAGAATTCAAAATGGCCACTGTATCGCCGAAAAACGTCCATTGCCAAAAGTAGTCGCAGTCGCTTATGAGAGCTTTTCATTACAGAGTATGAGCAGGGGTTTCGTTAATGTTTTCAGCAGGAGGGTGACTGGTTTTCACAGGAGGGCAAAACATTTTGGACTGAACTTCTTCATAAGAAAAACTTCCCTCTAGATGATCAAACCAGGTGGGCAAAAATTATCCTCACAGCTGGTCAATTTGCCTGGTGCCTGGCCCTTAATGAAACCACTGCATCAGTGACAATTTAAACAGTGGTCACAGAGGTGGTCCTAACTGAAGCTGGTTGCTTATGAAAGCAGTCACAAGGAATTCATGGACTGTATATGAAAACCCGCAATAATTATATTTTCTTGACTGGTACTCAGACCATCTAAGCATGGGAACCAAAATCATATCTGATGTTTTAACAAAATTTCAGTGACTGGTTATTGGCCATTGTATGGGATATTGGTAAAAAAGAATTCTTCCCACTGGATGAGCATAATTAATTCTTTGCAATAAATATAACTTGCAATGACAGAAAAAGAACCACATACTTTCTGTGTCAGGTTTTTGGACCTCAACATCAACAGACTGCAAACAGACTCGTGGTAATTCACCATGGCCAATAGAGGCTGGCTCAGGAAAGCTGTCTTTGGCAATATTTGTGGAAGCCAAATGATCATTCATGGGCATCTCAGTCGCCACGCGAACTGTGGAAAATTAAAGCATAAAGTTTTTATTCAGCTACCATTTTTTGACAAGAAATGAATAGTATCAGCTAGGTTAAATAGCAATAATTACACATACGTTTGTAAACTTAAGGTGCAATAACTATTGACTGTCCCGCTCACAATTAATAAACTAAAAAATAACACAGAAAAAACTCTTAAGCAACCGTTGGGATCAGGAAGTTTTATTATCAATATTCTTATATAACAATAGCTGTGTTGGAAACTAAAATAAATTTGACAGCCATTGCCATTCCCGTGACTGACTCTCGAAATGTACTTGCCTGGTGTAATTTTCAGTGTTTCAATTATCACTACGAGAAAGCCAATCATGGTCCATTTTAGAAAACACTTACGTTGTTTTTCATTGAAAACTTAGTTGGGCATCTAAAAAGATTAAAAGAATTTAAAAAAAGAACTCTGGTAAGGATTTTCTTGCCAAAATGGAAAATAAAAAGGAGGGTTAATTAATATTTCAGGTCAAATAATTTCTCAAGAATGGTAATGATTTGTGCTTGTTTGGTGGTCTTCACTCATGCATGGACAAGCAGGTAAGTGCTTAAATTTCCAACACTGCAGCAAAATAATAAGACAATGGTACAGCAAAATTAAATTACAGTTATTATGATATAAAGATTAAAAATTATTTGAAATAACATAATTCAGAAGAGACAGAACTGAACTGATGATGGAACAGACTGTATCTTTTCTGCCTAGTGAGTTGTTTTCATTGTCCAGTAATGAGCAGGCAAGGTTACTCACGTCACATTCACTGTAAATCATGACTGTGATAACATTATACAGCAGTATGAAAATACTGGTAGATGTAAAACAAATGAGTAATGAAAACATACCATATCCTTTCTTGATTCTTGGACTACTGAAAAGCTTTTTGAAGCCACGCTTCAAATCTGATGTTTGTTTTGGCTTATCAAGATCCTTGAGACATCCTGGGTGGGAGCGAGACCTACGCATCATTGACTTAACGTCAGATTTAATTTCAGTGGGAGCTGACAGCAGCCGTTGATACACTGGTTTCTTCACTGTCCTAGTTTTCACCACTGCTGTATCTGAAGTGAACAATGAAAAAATATTAGACTGCATGAATGACTGAATTTATTAATGAGTGAGTCAGAGCAGTGCACTTGCTAGCTTGCAAACATGTAGAAAGGAAGGAAGAAATGATTGATTGAATAAATGTGGGTGGAAGAGTATCAACAAATGCTTGCTGGTTTTTTCTTCTAACAGTTTTATAGTGCAAGAACCAAACTACTACTTTAAATGTTGTGTCCCCTTATTAGTACGGGTTTCTCCCAGGCTACATGGTTTGATACTTTAATAATTTCATTTATTATTTATTAATGTTCTTACTTAAGATGTATGTTGCATGAAGTGTCACAAGCTACAAGGAAGTGGCATATGTTTATTTTAGAAATAATTGATAACAATCTAGTTACAAATGATTGCATGTGACTGAATGCAAAGTGCCATTAGAAGAGGTTTAAGCACAAAATACAATTATTACCAGTACAGTATTTACAAGACCTAACTTTCAATTCTGCTGCTTTTATTATATATTTGTATTTGAAGGAAATTCCATGTATTTGTAGGATGCCTCCTTTTTAAATTTTTTTTAAGACTTTCATGTCATATTCATATTAATAACTGAAGTAAATTGTATTTACTCCTGATCTCCAATGACTCACAGAGTTACCATGGCTAAAAAAGAAACCTTTTTTCTTTCTCTGAATTCTCCACGATAATTTTGAAAAGATTTTTTTCATCAAATACATAATCACAATCAAGTATATAATCAACAGCAAAATCAATAATAAACCAATTTATCATTAACAATAATTACAATTTCCTCAAATTTAATAAATCTGCAAAGTTGTAGTTGACAGTGTACCGTAGAATTCCAAAAGTAACAGCTTCCATTACTTTTGGATTTAGCAGGCAAAAGGGGCTGCTACTTTTGTGTAGCCGTTACTTTCAGATGGTTAAAAAACATTTGTACATTAGCAGTCATTTCAGACAAAGTGGATGTGTACCAAGTTATTAATTATTAATTATACTAATAGTGATCACCTGAAGGCACAGTTCCTTGTACTTTGGCATCTTCTTTCAAACGACTTCCATTTGCATTCATACAAGAAGGCGATTCCAAGTCTTGGTCCTGGCACTGACCATTGGCATCAAAATAAAATGTATGCTCACCATTGTTTGAACCCATAAGGTTACAGCAAAAACAGCAACACCTTTTAAGGAAACTTTTGATATCCTGCCAGCTATAATACTTCCAAATTACAACCATTAGAACTATAATGATGACAAATATTACAGAACTAACTGCAACAGCTGCAATTTCTAATGCTTCAGGCCCTCCTTGATTCTGTGGTTGGTGATCTTGCCTTTTATGATCTGCTTCTGTTGGAGGGTAACACTTGAAACTGGTTTGCCTGCATTGTTTACTAGAAGGAAGTCCAGAGTCCTCACATTGTTCTTCATGGTATTTTACATCTTCACCACAACAGTAACTGCAAGCATGGCAGTCTTCACTGATCTTACTCTTGTAGTAACCCCTCTGACATATCCCTAAACATTCTGTAGTGTCTTCCTCAGGAGTACACTCTCCTGTCTTAAGTTCATGCTTGCCACAATTCCTGCAGCTTCTGCAGGTAGAATAATCCTGTGTACTAGAGGTGCTAACTCCTTCAACACAAGGGACACATGTTATTGGGGTTCTAAATGGAATACTGGAGCCACATTGCACGCTTAATCCAGATCCAGGAGGGCATTCTGTATTAGTACATTTCCAAATAACAGAATGTGTCTCATTTATCACTCTTTCTATTTCATCATGCCTGGGTTTCTGACGTTTTCCATGCACAGAAACAAGACCAGAAGCAGTGATAAGAGCAACCACCTGCAAAAGCAAGTCAATAGTCAATAGTTGAAAAAAGGTGCTGAATTTGTATATTTCAAAAGAAATGATATTGCAGACAGCAAGGCTGTCAGTAGTTTAGGGTGCTCAGAGGTACAGAGATCAAGTCCACCAACCTACATACACATTTGTACCATAGCCTGGATTTGTTAGAATTCAGCGGTCACAAACTTCTCCATACTTTTGAGACCTTTTGAAAAGCCAACAAGTCTCCCTCCTGCCAGTTGGGGCTTTGTAACTTTTTGAATAGGGTGCCAAAAAACTTCTCTGTGCTAAACTGACAACTGTTTACCTTGCACTCACATCTTTTTCACATAAATTACTACAGGTCAAAGGGACCTAGGGTAGGGGTTTTTCCAAATTATGGTGGCCTATACGCATCAAGGCAAAACCAAAAACCTCATAGCAAAACCAAATAAGTTCATGTCAAAACCAAAAACCTCATAACAAAACCAAATAAGCTAACGGCAAAATAAAATAAACTTGTGGCAAAACCAAAAAGCTTTGACTTTCTGCCAAAAGGTTTTTGGTCTTGCCATGAACTTTTTGGTTTTGCCATGAGCTTCTTCTCTCACCAACAGGCGACTGACATCAGCTACCGACAGCTGACCATAAGGTACTGCTTACTGCATAAGGTATAGCCATTGATTAGTGCATCAGTCGAGTGTCAACTGATATATCGAATGTGTGATCACCACTAACATCAAATGACAATCAATGGCATCTGTGAAAATTAATATCTGACCTACTGTCCATTGAGCTATGATTGATTTGTCAGCCAAAGTTTGCTGAGATGGCAATGGAGTGTCAATTGCTGGTATCAGTCTACACTCAACTGTAGGTGTCTTTAAGGCTCCGTCCACACATATCCAGATATTTTTGAATCTGCAACTTTTTCTTTCTGGATATGGCTTCTGTCCACATGCATCCAGCAAATTCGGCAGCGAATCCAGATATTTTTTAATCCGCTCTTCAGAGTGGAAAAAAATAAATCCACAACGAATCTGATAACGCATGGATGGTGAATCCCGATATTTTCAAATCCGATGACATAGCAAAATCGTGTCCAGTCTCTTACTGAACAATAAACCAATATGGTGGCAAAACATGTAGGCTTAGTTTCTTTAGAGTGAATCTGGATACCATCGGATACGTGTGGACAAGCGAATTTGATTTGAATACGCTGCATGTGGACAGGGAAATTTTTGAATCTGGAAAGAAAAAGTTGCGGATTCAAAAATATCCGGATATGTGTGGATGGGGCCTTAGTTTAGTACACATGATCCCTATCATCCATAACCGACTTGCAAGCAATTTTTGTTTTTATAATCCTCTTTCAACAGCTCAAATAAGAAATTATACAGAATTAAACTTCTGCAATGCTTCGAAGCAGGGGATGTTTATACTGATGTGATTTCTAGTCAATTATCTAAATTTTTCTGCAAGAAGCAACCCACCCTAGTTAACTCTAGCCATACAGGTCATATTTTGTACACTCTCATCTGGATTTGAAATGTTCTTTTCCAAGAGATGTGTGTTGTGAATATTAGCATTGGGGATTTAAAACTAAAGCACTCCTCAGATGTTCACATAATGGAAGCCACACATTCCAGGTTAACTGACATCATACAACAGGGTGAGGAACAGATGCTTCTGTATAGGGAGAGCATTTCAAGAAATAGCGA
Source organism: Orbicella franksi (assembly GCF_964199315.1). Taxonomy (NCBI): domain Eukaryota; kingdom Metazoa; phylum Cnidaria; class Anthozoa; order Scleractinia; family Merulinidae; genus Orbicella; species Orbicella franksi. The sequence continues at coordinate 16,152,603 of NC_138145.1, read as the reverse complement.
TGCACCCCCAGCCAAAAAACTTAGGATTACCCCTTATGAGAAAAGGCCTTTACTGAATGATTTGTTTACCTTAAATTATAGCTATCATATGCAAAATGTTTTCAACACGATTTTTACAGATCACATGCGACTCTTTTTACCCAAATAATGCGTCATACAACCCCAGGATTAAGATGGAGCAAATGCCGGTGTCACAGTGATATGTGTATCCCCGTGATATGTGTATCCCCGCACACATATCACTAGTGATATGTGTATCCCCTGTGGGGATACACAAAACACTGATACGCGCCTGGGCATTCAACGAACAAAATGGCGACTCGGTTGCGAGGTTCCGACGAGCGCTGTAAAGAGTAGAAGAAACCAGAAATGAATTCGCGCCCAACGGAGCAGATTAGGATTTCTTGAGTTTGGTTGAGTTCCAACCGACTCGATTGTATATCTGACTAAAACTTCGAACAGCGGATACGCATATCACTAATTATTTCATGGCGCAGTGATCTCAGTGTGTATCCCCTAAAAACAGCCGTTAGATTGACTATCTACCTGATCGAAGAAAATGGCCAATTATTGCTGAAACGTGCTGGCTGCTTACTCGCTACGACATTTATACCCAGGTTGAGGTTTGCGGAGTTTGCAACTCAAATGTCTAAATATCTAAACTGAAATCGCGTGCAGGGTATACACATATCACTAATTATTTCATGGCGCAGTGATATGTGTATCCCCAGAAACACAACTGTTATAATATAGCGCATCAACCTTGTCAAAACTGCAGGCAATATTAGCACCCGACGTTTTTACACGGCTTGGGTTCACTGAAGTTTGAAACTCGATAATTCCACTAAAAACGCGTGCACGCGTGCACGGGATAATAAGGGATACACATATCACTGATTATTTCATGAACTAGTGATATGTGTATCCCCATGGACACAGCTGTTATATTGGCTTTCTACCCAAGAAGAAAAATGCCCATAACATTTGCATTGTCAAAACTGGCTTGCTAGAAATATTCACACCCGGCATTTATTCATAGCTTGGGATTTCTGGAGTTTCACTGACCTCGGTTGTACACCGTCGCCGACCGCATGCAGGGGATACACATATCACTAATTATTACATGGCGCAGTGATATGTGTATCCCCTGAAGACAGCCGTAATCTAGGTTAACTGCCGAAGAATGAACGTCGAATATTATGAAACGTGCTAGCAATATTCGCAGTATAGCAATGTATACAGCTTGAGACTTAACATATCTTACAAAAAGTCGAACTGAAAAGTGGGTGCAGGGGATACACGAGTGCCACTAATCATTTTATGGCGATCGGGTCGAAGCCGTGATATGTGTTTCACTCCACAAATAATTCAGATGCAAACAAGGCGATGAACAGTGGAGAATATGCGTTACTCGAGGGGTGAGAATGCACCGCACAATTAATATCGTCCTAGAAATCCGGTGCCGTGAAACTCAAATTGAAATATATCTAGATCCATTTGGTGTTCAACTTTAAATTCATTATATCCTGCTCGCAGAAAACCAGTTAGGATCAAGAACACAATTCTAGCAGCAGATACGTAAACTTTTTCAACTACAAAAATTGAGATTTGTTTGGGTTAGTCGTTCGTCCAGTAAGCGACCAGACGACGAGAGCGCTTTCAAGGAGGATATTGCTTTTTAAAGTAGAGGGGAGGGGGGTGGGGGATACATATATCACTGGTCGCCATTTTGGAGGGGACACACATATCACTAGTGATATGTGTGCGGGGATACACATATCACGGGGATACACATATCACTGTGACACCGGGCTATTACCCTGGAGCAGGAATCACCTCTGGAACCCAGTCACACGAATTTATGTTTCTCCCTTTAAAAATACCGGCATTACTAGTCCATTTTTAAAACACTTAATTGTGTTTTACTGCAAACTGTTAAGTTACTTTATTCTCAACAGAGGGAACTGCTGCTTTCACTTTTCTCATAACCTACGCTAAATTCAGACCTACTTATTCATAACCTACGCTAAATTATGTGCTTTATTCAGACATCTTTAATTGCTTGGATTGCCACTTTCAGAAAGTGAGAGGAAAAACTTAAGCTCAATTCTTCGCGCCCTTTCAGATGTTCTAAAAACGCTCAGAGAAAAACAATCACCCAAGACAACCAGTATTTGGGAAAGATGAAAGTTAAATGGTTCTCGATTTTCTCTTACAAGAATTTTAAAATAGAAAAGATCGAGTGACTAAGTTACCGGCTCGCTCAACGGCGAGCAAGGAAAATTAGTATGTGCGGAAAATGAGGAAAATTTTTCATCGGCATGTACGTGCAAGGCAGCACGTATTGTTTTTGCTCTACCTTTTTTTACATTTAAAGCAAGCTTAAATGAACTAAAATTATGTAAATATACCATGTACATACCAAACAACAATTGAGCTTTAATGTTTTCATCGAATGACGTTACTGTGGCCCCGCAGCATCGTAAACAGTTGACAAATCTGAAAGATACAAACAATTTGAAGAGTAGCCAAGTAGTCAAGATCAACTGATGGAGTTTGTTACAGCTCAATATCGATCGATATTATTCATTAGAAAGGATAACGATCACTCATTTGTGCAAGGATGAAAAGAAGTTAATTTACCCGTAAATTACCCCAGCTACCAAATCCCGAAAGAGCATCCACAAATTTTCAAGATCCAAGAAAGTTCTCAACAAAAGTTTACCTCTTAATAAGCGGTATTGCCTAACGACACAACGCACCGAGTATAAACCCTCGAGGATCTCTGGATCGAATATCGAGTCAATATTGAAGCATTCAGTAACAAACGACTATTAAACCCTCGAGGATCTCTGGATCGAATATCGAGTAAATATTGAAGCATACAGTAACAAACGCGCAAGTTTCTGTACTCACGTTGTAGAGGCATTCGTTGGGATTCGATTCATTTTCCCTGAACTTTATACGTTTGACAGGCTTGAATCGGGGATTCCCCGTATGGATAATGCTCAATAGTGATTGGTTCAAAACAATGACGTGGTAAGTTCATCGGGCAATCGTAAGGCGCTCTTTGCGCGGGAAAACTATGTTATCGACTAATCTTGATTCTGATTGGTTTTCTACCCGTCCATCATGCCAAGAATTTAGAGAATTTAGAGAATTCAGAGAATTCTTGCTGAATTGCAGCAAGTTACGTATGATGTAACCCGTGGAAAACAACGTCAACGAGAGGTCCAACAAGAGCGTTTTTCCACGGCCCACGGGTGCAGAGGCTATTTTAGGGCTCGTCAAGCGTGACGAACCTAAGAGCGAACGGTCTGCGTGGGAGGCTCGAGGCTACATCATCGTCAGATTTCTGTGACAAGCAAAGTAAATTTCTAGATAAATAACTTTTCTTTTGCCATATATATATATATATATATATATATATATATATATATATGTATGTAATTGTACATTGAAGAATGCTTACCGTAGAGGTTGTTTCATTTTTTAACTAGTGCCAAGTGCGTAGGACGGAGGACTATTGGGGTTATGTAAGAGTCAATGAACACAGCAACGCCGAGGACGACGCCTAATCAAAACTAGTGAGACAATCTCAGATAGTGCAGAGTGTAATGTGTAGCTCTGACGCAGTACTCATGACACAGTTCCTACATAACCCCTGCTGTTCACTCCTGGTTTGTACTGATCTTGCTAGTCAGCACTATTTTAGTGCTACCCTCCTTAAATAAAGTCTTTACTTGCCTGCCTGCCTGCCTGACAATTTTCCTCTTCACGAAAACGTTTGTAACTTGATAGTTTTGTTTTCCTCGCAACGGTATGTAACCTAAAACTCTTGTTTTCTCGAAAACACACGGAAGATGTGCTATTATTCTTTTCACAGCTAGAGATAAATGGTAGAAAGTTGAATGTCGGATGAAGAAATGGAACAGGAACTATTTGCTTTATTTAAAACGCAAATTTTCTTTTAACCGATAAACAGGAACTGATCTAATTATCAAATTGTCACGGAACAGCACGTTTTGTTGCCACCTTTGGCGTTAACAATAAAACCACTTAAAATACACACTGATATCGATTAATAAAACTGGGGAGCGTTTCAACGAGAGGTATTGAAAGTAAACAGCGCTACTTGACCGAGATTATATCCTTCATCGGTGAACAAGTCCCATCAGAGACTGATAAAATTTATGCTTTCAGTAGGTGCCACGGAGTCTGCAACAATATTTGAGCAGTTTCCTGGGTTTTTGCTCAATTTGACAAGTTTTAATGCCGCTTACTTGGGAGAGTTTCGGCTGCGGGTATGAACATTTTGCTTTCTTTGATAGAGAAAATTAAAGGATGAAATAAACGCAGTCGTGTAGTTTGGAAACAATAGATGATATTTCTTGGACCAAGTTAGACGTAATTCCAAAAGATACGCAGTCGCATTAGCATCCTTGTATCGTGCTAACGATGCTAGAGCGCATGCGTACGACTTATTGGGGTTCTACCACAAGGAAAAGCGCTCAACGTTAGTGTGTGATCTTGTATGAAATGTATCTTCCACCTGATATGTAGTTGACACTAACGCTTATTAATCTGCGCATGCGTTTAGAGCAAATATTGGTTTTGTTCTAAAGAGAAAAGTACCACAAGGAGAGCAAGGGGCTTTTCGAAACAAATATATAGCTTTTTGAAGAGTTCAAAGAATTAAGGTAGGTCTATGCACTATCAACTTTACGTAGTACTCACAAGTACCTACTCCATCCTAACCCCCCTTGCTGCTAGTCTAATTGAAATTAATTAATTAAACAAACATTAAAGTTTACACCTTATTTCCATAGTGCCATAGTGCCTTATTGCCATAGAACTTTAGCAACGTCAATCCAAAGCACTCTGCACTAACTAGTGAGACAATCTCAGATAGTGCAGAGCGCAATTGATATCTCTGATACAGTAGTCCCATAAGTACTCACCCATGCTCGGTTCACTTCCGGTTTGTGTCTATCTTAGTAGTCTGCTACGGCTTTTCCCCTTTGCAGTGTGTATGTTTCAAGGTTGTATTTTCATTCAAGGTCCAAAAATTACGCACAAATTAATTACTACTGATGTTTTACTTTGATTTTCGTTCATTTTAAATTCAATAATACGCTGAAGCAGCAAACGTGACAATTTAGTTCTTCACGCCAACTTTGTAACTTGATACTTTTGTTTTCCTCGCAATGGCATGTAATATGAAACCCTTGTTTTCTCCAAAACATACGGAAGATGTCCTTGTTTTTTGGAGATAAATGAAAGAAAGTTAAATATCTGATGTAGTGATGAAGAAACGGAACAGAAACGATGTTGTTTTACTAAAAATGCAAATTTTTACCGATGAACTGGAACTAATTTAATTATCAGATAGTCACGAAATACCACTTTCTTCTTCTGTTGCCACCTTTGTTGTTAACAATAAAACAATTCAAAATTAACACACAACGATATTGATGGCTGAGAAGCATTTCAACGAAAAGTATTGAAGATAAACAGCGCTACTTGGCCGATATGAATGAGTCTCCTCAAAGACTGATTAAATTAATTTGCGCTTTCATTGGGTGCCACGGCGTCTGCAGCAATATTTGAGCATTTTCCTGGTTTCTTTTGTTACAAATTTACAATTTGCGGAGTATTAAAGCGACTAACTTAGGAACTTTTTGGTCTCTCTTACAGACACAATTAAGGCAAGAAATAAACAAGCCGCTAAGGAGAAGCAATACATTTGAACCCTGACAAGCACACTATTGTAGATTGAAAACAGCAGATGATATTTGTTGAACCGACCTGTGTGTAATTCTAAAAGCTACGCAGCCACAGTAACGTTTCACTTTTGCAATAAAAAGGGACAATTGGCGCTACCTGAAAAATAATTGCCGTCCTTGGTCACATGACATGATATATAAAATACCGCGTGGAAAGATAGTGTATAACACTAACGATGCTAGAACGCATGCGTCTTACATGTTGAGCTCTACCATAAGGAAAACCACTCAACATTTGTGCGTGATTCCGTATACAATGTGTCCTTCACCATATCTAATATAGAAGCCACGAATGCTAACTAATCTACGCATGCGTTTAGGACAAATTAGTTTTGTTCTAAGGAGAATGGTACCACAAGGAGAGCCAAGGGGTTACCTGAAACAAATATATAGCTTTGCGATGCGAGGAAAGTTATTCTATCATCCTCAGCTGGTAATCTTGGCGTTATTTTTGATAAGTGTTTTAACTTTGAGGAACACATAAAATCAATTTGCAAGTCTTCTCATTATCACATGAAAAATATCGCCAAAATCAGAAAGTACATTGACGAGGAGAGTGCTAAAATTGTTGTTCATGCCTTTGTTACTGCGAAATTAGATAGCTGCAATTCACTGCTATATGGTCTTCCAAAACATCTACTTTCAAGATTACAATCTATTCAAAATACAGCAGCTCGAGTTGTTACACGTACTAGGAAATTTGATCATATCACCCCTGTCCTAAAACAGCTCCACTGGTTACCTGTTTGCTACCGTATAATTTTTAAAATTCTCCTACTGGTCTACAAAGCTCTCAATGGAACAACGCCTTACTACATCAGTGAATTACTTAAGTACAACACCTCTCAACGGAAATTAAGATCATCCTCTGAACACCTTCTGGCGACTCCGAAAGCTAGACTGAAAACATATGGAGAGAGAGCATTTGCTGTGGCGGCACCAAGACTATGGAACTCAATCCCACTTGAACTAAGATCCAGTAGTTTGATTGACATTTTTAAACAGCATTTAAAAACATATCTTTTTAAACAAGATTTTTAACTCTTTTAATTTTTAGATGATTTTTAATTTTTTTTTCCCCTCCTCTTTTTTAGCTTAAATATTTTTTTATTTAATGTAAAGCGCCATGGACAAATAGTGGATTGGTGCTATATAAATATTTTATTATTATTATTATTATTATTAAAGCTAAGTGACGGCGATAGAACGTGTTTTACGTAGAGTACACATGTACCTTTCCCACCCTACCCCCACTACTTCCTTGCCTCTAGACTAATTAATTAATTGAAATTAATTAATTAAACAAACATTAAAGTTTACACCTTAGCGCCATGGCACCATAGTACCTTAGCGTCTTAGTTCCTTAGCAGCAGGCAGCTCCCATAACCATCCCAATAGTGCACTCTGCACTAAAAATGAATTGGTTGTCTAATCACTCTGCAGTGAAATGAAAGCAAAATAATTTCGAATTTAATACAAGTCTTGTTTATTGATCAGACATAAACAGCCCTAACATAGTTTACTGCAACAAACATAGGTGACGCTAGGATAGTTATTAATACAACAAATGTACTGAACAAAAACACAGAAATTTTGCTAAAACAAAATTTCTAGAATGAAGTGATCAAAAATGGAGATGCCGTCAAGTATGCTCACGACTTCGTGGCTCGAACATTACCCTCTCGCTTTGCTCAAGGGGTTGACATCAAATATTTTTGCTCACAGATTAGTCTACACGCATCACATGACCAAATATTTCCCAGCTAAAACTGGGGAATATCCAAGTTTAGCACCCACAATCAACATATCACACAATTTTTTTTATAACTTAATTCATATTTTTATTCATAAAATGTAGATATGCAATAACTCTATTACCCTAAACTTGCTATTTAAAACTTACTATTTGTAAAAATGTGATCTAAAAGAGAACACAAACAACATTTATGTGAAATAACATAGCAAACAAAACAAATACCAGGCATCCACACAAAACTTAAAGCTTTCAGTCTATATAGCATTCTTTCTGTTGTCAAACCCCAAAACTGTCATATAAAGATTTAAACTTTTAACACTTAAACATAAAAATACTAAGGATGCCTGCATACTTTAAATAAACCAACATTAGCTAATATTGCTGTTTTCTTAGCCTAAATGAGGAGTTCTATACAAGGTTATTATCAATCATGAGGCTGCACAAGGACTTTTTAAACAAAACATCCCTTACAACAATCAGCAAACGTGAAAACTATTAAGAACGGTTTTCTTTTGTAAAAAAATAGCACGTGTAGTCTAAAGCCCTGGGCAAACAATCGCAACATTTGAACATAACATATGACAAAATTGTTGGGCGCAACATGTTGGACCTGTTTGGCCACCCTGTTGTGGCGTGTTGCAACATGTTGGGTGTATGCGACATGTCGGGTGTTGTTGGCTCAAGTTTGGAACAGGGTGCCAAAAATTACGGCACAACATGTTGCGTCGAACAATATTGCCATATGTTCGGTTGAAATGTTGCAATTGTTTGGCCAGGGCTTAGATCACTATAGATATTCAAATCTTAGAACCTAATAATGCTGATTAAATCAAATACAACGTTTTACCTATTCTTGTCCATTCTTAGTGCCTGGACCTAGAAGATGTTCTAAGATTCATTTGGAGTTCCAAAGATGTTCCAAATTCCAAATTTGCATACTATAAAAGGGACTACAGAGACCAGTTTAAAGTGGTAGGGCTAAAAACTCTGGCCAACACAAACAAACATTAATAGAGGGCCACTGCTCTGCTGTTTTAGTACTCTCAAGTGGTAAAATCATACATTATCCATGTCATCTGGAACCCTAAAGAAAAGGATACAGCCCTACCAGTGTCACCCCACCCCCTTCCTCTGCTGCAGTCCCTGTATAATAATTTGGAAGAGGAAACAACCTTGAACCAATTAACTCAAGCTTAAATAGAAGGCATAGACTTCCAAGCCTCAGACTGGATCAAGTTAACAATTAAATAACTATTTAACTAAGAGTAGTTCATTTGAGGTACCTGAATGTCAAGTTAGTGAACTTAAGTCATGCGATATCTGGGCTGTTGTTAAGTTTGAGTCACCTGTTACCTTGATATTTACACCTATAACAAATTTGCTACTTTGTGAGTGAATTGTGTCAGTAAAAGGTAAGTTCACCCATAACATCAAGGTCCTCAATCAAGCATACTCAGCCATACAGCCCTGGATATATTGGCGAATATGTGTGACAATGCATGGGACTCATGATCACTTGTGTGACAAGTGGCACATATACATTGACATTGCAAAAGTGGGCAGGTTTATAATACTGCCATGACTAACACTCTCCTACCACTTTTGGTATGGCTTAGAATATATTTTCAAAAATGATAACAGCAGTGACAATGCATCAATTTAATAAGAAAAAAACTTCAAAAATTGCTAGTCAGGATTGACTTTAAGGTTGCTGTTTGTTGCAAACAAAGTATGGATTAAAAAAATAATGAGCAATAATGAGAATTACTGTCATTTCACTCCATGGTTAGTTAGCTGCAAGTCAGTTCGCTCCAACTAAAAGTTAGATAGCTCCACACAGGTAACTGAGTTTGGCTTGGCAGTGGATGAAAGAACAACGAATAATCTATATGCAAGTTGGAGCAAACTCACTTGGAGCAGCTTGGAGCAATCTAACCATGGAGCGAAGTGACCAGATACCAATAATGATCATTAAACATAAGCTTAAGAGAATTCAATAAGGTACAAAACGGACTACTAAGTTGAGCTTCTCTTTGACATGCTATCTTCTCCCCTACTTGTGAAATGATAAGCCTGGTTATGAGAACTGGATCACTAGATAATGCAATTCAGCAGTTTTCATTGGCTTAGTGTTCTATTGGAGATCCACAAATCTGATTGGTTCTCTCATTTTTTATTCGCTGATAGACAACGATTGCACATGCTACTCTTGAAGCTGAAAATTATACATATAATTTTAGGCTGTTATCCTTTAGTGTCTACTAAACCAATTAGTCTATTGGTCGTGTCTTGCCTTTGTTTTCTATGAGTAATAGTTGACTTAGCTAGGCCTCATTGACCTTGTATTCACTCGACAGAAAACTCGGGCAGCATGGTATAATTTTTAATTATACCATGCCATACGAATATAGTGAGCATACCTGTATTTTTTTGAGCATTTTTATTCTTACGTTATTTTAACTTTCTACATTTTGTGGGCATTTTTAGCAAAACAATTGTTCCACTCGTTCTTGCTGGATATGGATGATATTATAAACAACTTGGCACTATGCACCTCATTAGCTATCTATAATGTCATATCCAAGTGTGCTTGTGGAAAAATATTGGTAACTATTTCACTCTTGAAGAGAACTTTTGGTTAAAAGTGACAAAAAAGAGCCGTAAAAATCGAACCAAATGAATTTCAATTGCCTTTACCCTGTACTAGGTACTGGGTAAGTTGCACTTCTTTCAATCATGTAGAAAAATTGTACACAAACTGAAGAAGGGAGCTCTCCACTACTGGAAGTGATGGGAAAATGCAAATAATTTTAGCGAGTTTTGAAATTAATTCACCATATCATGTTATTTGACATGGTCATAAATAATTATTATTGTTACGATCTCATCTGGGTGGTAAGGAGAAACAGGAAATATATTGGGGGTTTAAGTTTCAAAATGCCATAGATCTGTCATGATGGTTGATCTGATTGATATGCGTGTTATAATTGGTTGGAAAAGGTTGAGGTCTTTTGGCCCCTCATTCATACCTGCTTACAAGTCTGTATTTTCCCTTGTGGTTAATGAATAAATTGATATCTGATCTTTAATTTCACCAGTCATTTATCAGACAGATGATGTCATCCCTTCCAATTCCTTCCATTATATCAACAAAACCCTTTACTAAAAGAGAATTCTTTTTGTTTAGAACAACATAGCTGGTGGAATTAAAATAATTATTATCTGGTTGTTGTGTTATGGCTGCCTGTTTAAGAATGGCAAGGTCAGAAAGTGAAATTCCAAGCTTGTATGCCAGCATTTTAACATCATTCCCATCAGCTCTCGGTATATCAAGTAAGAGACAAATTTTGTACAGAAGAGGATATGGCATCTTCAAAACCTTTGTGTTGTATTTTTGTGTTTGTGACAGAGCTGACCAGTTAATAGGTCCTCCTTGCTCCAATATACTATCAGCAATGGCACCGTTCTGTACAATGAGAAATTGAGACAGCGGTACAGGAGGACTTGACCGGGTATGCAACTGAACAGCATAAACTGTAAACAAGAAAATAAATTAAATGTAGTGTCAGCATGTTGACTTGCAATAAGATTTGGTATTTTCTGTCCCTCTATTAACTTGAAACTAAATTTCAGTTCTAACCCTAACCCTAACCCTAATCCTAACCCACTCTAAAGTGTTAGTTGAAATAATAATTGTAATAAGAATTATAATTATACATAAATTAAAATTCAAATTAGAATTATGTCTGACATTGGAGTTGAAATCACACCAGGCTCTCATGCCAAACAAACAGAATCACACACAATGTAATCTGTACCTTCCACTTCCCAAATAGATCTACAAACTAAAACCAAACTGAACTATCAGTTTCTTGCTTCTGGATATTGATACAAATGCTGTACTACCATGCTGTTCTTGTGCAGTCATAAAAATTATTTCACAGCAACAGTATTATCATATCTGTATTTAAGATGGAATCTGCAGAAGTTTGAGTAACAAGTAGACAAAAACCTAGTACCAAGATTATTTACACCACATTGCCAACTTCTGTGTGACTGTTTTAAATGTCTTCCCAAAAAAAATCATTTCTAGCAACACCAAACGTCAAAACAAATGTTGAACTTTGTATGAAACACTTGAAAGTACTGGTGAAATGAAACTGATGATGAAATTTACCTATGTTTGCACAATTTCTCTGAACTTTGAAATTTATTTTCTCTCCTTTCCATGGAGAATTGTTTTTGGTGTTATTTCAGGTAATTATTTATATCTTTAGCTTTAAGAAAATGTAAAAAGGACTGTAAAATACTTAAAATTATTCTGGTACTGATATTAATCCACTAAAAGCTAAAATTGCTCGATTTTCTATCAGATTTCGTTTTAATAATCATATACATATTTTCTTTATTAAATTAATGCCTTCTAATGGCTTTTATTTTTAAATTGCTCTGGTAGATCCAGTAGTTCATTAGAACCCGGTGTTCATAAAGAAACTCATGGTAGCTCATTTTTGAGGGCCATATCATATCATGTCTCACCATTATAGCCTACGGTCAAGGGGTTCTTAAAATTTACAATTCTACCATAGAGACAGGCAAGATGGTATGTATTACTATTTACCTGGAGCTGCAACAAAATCTGAGGATTTGCTATTTCCTTCAGAAGAACCTTGTGCTGCAAAACACTGGGATCTCTGATTGCTATCTCCTATCTCAGATGTACGACCATTGAGACGTCTAAATTCAACAGCATTTGTTGTGTAATTGATGCTGCAAGTTTCATTGTCTTGAGGAAGAACATCTGACTGTGTTGGTGAGGAAGAATCAGGCCTGACAGGATCATCTGGTTGTAGTGGTACTTGTTTTCTGCTCTTTCTGCTAATCCTGTACAAGACAGCTACCAGTGCAACTGCAAGAAATATTCCACCAAATATATAGATACTTGAGTATTTCTTCCATCCTGCTGACGCAAGTTCTTTTTCAGTCTCCTGCTTCTTTGTGGTATCTGATCTGTCAGTTCCTTTAATACTTGATCTGGTAGGAGCACTGGAACTAGTAGTGGGATGAATGCTTGTGGCTGGTGTTTGCGTGCTAGCCTTAGGAAGAACCACAGGGTCTGATTGAATTACACATTTTATCTCTGTACCAAAAGGAACAGTTGTTCCACAAGAGACTGATGAAGTGTAATCACCGTCACACTGTGGACAAGGGAAACAACTGATGCACTCCCCTGTTGTAGTGTCGACTGTTTTTATATATTGGCCAGTGCACTCTGGACATTGAGTTCTCACCCTTACAGGTATCTAAGAAAGAAAAAAGACAAAAATGCAAAACAATTTATAATGGACTTGAATATTTCAGTTAAATATTGGCAAATTTTATCTTCTTACCACTAGAAAGATTAGAAAACGTTATTGATCGTAAAGCTCCGCCTATTCAATAATAAAAATATGTCAAATATTCCAAATTTTTCACCCCAAAATACCAAAAATAGGCCGAAAAAGGTACTTTATTTTACTCAAAGGCACTTTGAGTGCTTTCCTTCATGACTGGGAGATTTGGTGGCTGGATATCCTGGAAGAGTTGGTATAGATGCACAGAACGGTCAGTGTAAAACGCAGACTGCAGACCGGGGGTAAAATCCAGACTGAAGGTAAAATAAAAAATATTAATAATAAAAAATGAGTCATAAGGATAAAATAAATAGTGTTTGTAAAATGCCACATCAGGACTCACGAAACACATAAAGGCCTCACTCAGAAGTTGAATTTTGTACACGTCAAGTTTTGGCATCTCTTAAAACAAAATGGTCATACTAACGATTATTTGAGAACGCCGAAATGTTATAATTTCTCGTGTTTGGATAGCCGACTGTCACCTTTCAGCAAATACCAATTCACAAACCTCTTGATATATTTAAGTCGTAAACAACGATTGAATGTCTTTCACAAACTAGGCTCGATACCTACAAGTTTAGCTTGCACTGTTGTTGTGCTGTCGTGTTTTTCTTGCCTTTTGTTCCGAATGATTCCAAGTCCATTTGAAGCAGCTAAGACACACAGTGGTTTGAACGCTATTAAGGTCATTCCTCACATTTGCATTGCACATCCTTACTGCGCATAATTTATGGCACCATTAGCGCGCGCTTGTGCACGCGCATATTGAAAACATGACGGATTTGCCTTGATATTGAGTTGTGTCAGTTGAAAAATGGCTCTAGCTCACCAACGAGCATGGGCACCCCAATTTTTCTTCCAGTCGTTGTAATCAACTAATCATAAACTTTGCATGAGAAAAGACTGATCTAATTTCTATTGCTGAAAATTGAATAAATAAGAAAAATAGCAAATACACTGTGGTCTTTTCTATTTTTCAGTCGGTAACCACGTCAAGAAATTTGGTTCAAATTTTTAATCAAGGATTTAGCTTTCTGTCTGAATCAAACTTAAACGTTTATTTGTGGTCTGACACAATGTATTGACTGTAGTTTAATGCGTGTTCTTATGAGTCTGGGCTTACAAAGATGTCACAATTACTGGGAATGCGTTCTTATAATAAGCATTAAATAATGCCAAAATGGGGCATTTTCAATGCCTCACTGCTCCTTAATGAGCATGGGCACCCCCCTTTTTTATTTCAAAATTGAAGTTATCATATGACAAATATTTAGTGGACAAAGTTTGAACAAAAATCTATTGTAACTTTTATTTCACAGGAATTACCTTAAGCCTTTGTCGATGAAAATAGGATGAAGGAATTGCGGTGCAAGAGTTGGTCGGTCCCAGACCTAATCACGTTAACAAAATTCAAAATGGCCGAGACGTAAACAAAGGTAAAATGCATAGAATTATGATTAGTTCGGGCCCTTGTGAACTTGGTGCAACAAAATGGGAGGTTCAAGATCTCGAGGTTGATAATATAATGTTTGTCTAAGGCTAGGAAACGTCTTTTGGTTTGAGTTTTCGGGATTTTGGTAAAAAGATTACAGGTACGTGTACGAACACTCCCAAGTCTTTATTTGATTCGGATTTGATCATTGTGTTTTTTGTTATTAATATTTTATTTTACCCTCAGTCTGCATTTTACCCCTGGTCTGCAGTCTACAGTCTGCATTTTACCTCAGTCTGCATTTTACCCCCGGTCTGCAGTCTGCGTTTTACACTGACCGTGCACAGAATGTGTCCCTTTTAACAAAGTATTACTGTACTATTAAAAGAAAGCTGGTCATGCATCATTTAGGACTTGTAAGGGCTAAATTAAGCCATTGACATTGTCCATGATAACAAATTGTCTGATTTTCCATTGTCAACCAACAGCTGACAATTCAGATACGCAAGCATTGTGTAGACTCAACAGAAACATCGAACTTTGAATTTCTCAAGATCAGATAACTAAGAACTTCTGAATGGCTTTTCAACTGACTATATACTCTTATACACTAAAAACTCGAATTACAGCACCTGTATTTTGTACCGTAGTACGTATCCATTTTTGACATAAAACAGGCTTCTCCACAAAGTATCTCTTTCCACCAAAAAACGAAAAGCAGTAGCATTTTGAAGCAGAGCAAATAGTAATCCCAGTCGACAAATTCATCGTGGCCCTTGGGGCATGAAATCGAGGCTCCGAAACCCCTGGGCTTGCGAATACGCGGATTACCCGGTGATAGGATCTCAATTGGTCGAATCAGGTCGAGCTCATAATCGAGACGCAGCGTCTAATTTAGATATAAATTTCCTTTGCTAGTCTCAGTTGATCAGCGAGTCTGCTTGATTTTCTGCACCTGTGACGCTCGCTTATAAACAGTGACGAAAGTTAACTTACCGCTAAAACCAAGAGGACGTAGACTCCTAGAGTCGACTGCCAGGTTAATAAACGTCTTGCCGCTGGGTCGAAAATTGTAAAAAGGATCATTACCTTGAGAGAAAAATAAATAAACGATAAGAAAATTTGAAAAAAGTGTTACTCATCGGCCGAACTTGCCCACAAGCCGAGCTGTTGGCCGAACTTTGGACGCGTACGGAGAAACATGAAGTCAAGTGCTAAAGCTGGAAGAAGAATTTATTTTGTTCGCAGCACATACAGAGAAAAAAGTACGTATGTATACACGAACAAAGAAAAATAGAAGTGATTTCACACAAAGTGCCAGAAAATGGCTTAATATTAGACCCTTAGACCCTGGTCTCCTTCGCAGCCTCTTCTTTGGGATGTCACGCAACGTTCCCCCAAAGAAATCGTGGGAAATTTATCGGTAAACATGGTAAACCAACGTTTCTTTGGAGGGAGCGTTGCGTGACATCCCACAAAAAGGCTGCGAAGGAGACTACTTAGACCCCCTCGTTGCAATACGTATTAAAATAATACTATTAAAACTAAGACTAAGAGTACAGTTGGATGGTTTTGTAGTCACTTCACGGAAATATTCACTGGAAAGAAATTCCTTCTTCCCACTAAAACGTGCCGAACATTGAAACACAACCTGAACAAAAAGTGAGAAATATTCGAGTTTCTGAACCTTTTCGTGTGCTTCTCCAAATCGCTTGGCTCTACAGAAAAGCTCGAGGCGACAGCCGAGAGCAACTCTGACAACTCTAGCTTCTTGAGTGCTCTCCAAACTTCCCAAGTGCATCCATAACTCGATATGTGCACAGCTAAAAGCATGAACCAATTCTTTTTCTTTGCTGAGTTTGCTTTCTATTATCATGCAAATTGGCATAACTAGAATACCAGCACGTCAAGTACGAGACATGGAACAGCAAACAAACATTTGCTGGGTAAGCATTTTATCGAGCATGTTATTTAACATCGCGAAAATGCCTCCCTGTTGAAAAAGCCTTCGTTTTGTCTCTAACCCTAGATAAATTCTTCCAGTATTGTCTCTTCAAACTTTCACATTCTCAGTTTCTTTCGCATTGAACCATGTACACACTCAGCATTATACAAAACTGACGTCAAGATTTTTATATTTTTTCAAAACAGCTTATAGATAACAGCTGCCGAACTCCTGACCTTTTTCCGGCGTGACTCAGCACTGGCAAACTATGTAAAAACCGCAAGACATATACAAATAACTTAAAGAGATGAAGGATAGAGACATGTTGTAGGTTGAATTTATAAAGATCATTGATTCGCCATGGTCCGAAAATTAATAAAACTCAGGATCTTGCTTTTATTACATCATACATGTAATCTGCTCTGTTAATTATATGAGAATCGAATCAATAACTCAAAAAACCCTTTGAGCCAACTATGTTCGAGCAAGATCAATATGAATAATTTTTCGTTTTTTTCTTTTTTTCGTGCTTTAAATAGTTCTCGAAGAACAAAGCACTTTCACGAAAATTGTCGAGTTTCCTTCCAGAATGTTTGCTAAACGCTAGCGAGATGCGGGGGACGGTGCGGGGTTGATTTCCCTGAGTCATGCTCTCCGAGGGGGGAAATTACTTTTAAACGGAAAATTACTTTTTGCATGGCGCCATAGATGAATAAAAATGAGCTCTCGTCAATATTTGTTCATGAACCGCCCAAGGAGCATACAGCCAACCCTGATAGCTGCTGCAATTATTTTTTTTCACTGTGGATCCGTGGAAAAAGACAAAAACCTTTTACATTATTTGATTATCGCAAACCGTGAAAAATCCCGCCCAAGTATTGATTTTTCTCAGATATGGATTATGAACACTAATTCTAGTCGTTCTAGACCATTCTAAGGCTTGGTTTATTACTCGCTTTAAAAAGACCTAGACAACCATACAGACAGTTCTCAGGTAATGTCTGACCCGAATGCAAATTTATGTGTTTGACGTTTCATTCCGTTCCGATTCAGAATTGCCCGAGGATTTTATATGCTTGCATTTATATAGTTAAAAAGGGGAAAATTTTAAGGGACTTGCTTCAGCTCCAGAAAAAAAAAGACAAACACAAGGTAAGCCTTAGCATTTCTGCGTATTTATCGAACATTTTTATCAGTGCTTTATCTTAAAAAGAGTGAAGTTCGCGTGCACAACCTGGACTCAATTAACTACCCGTGTTTGCACTGTATCAATGATATGAAAAGAATAAATTGCTACGTTTAGAAAGCATGAAATCCAGTGGCGGATCTAGGGGAGGGGTGCGTTCCCCGCCCCCCCGCCTATTTTGGGTAAAAAACAAAAATCGCAGAAGGAAGAAAAGCCGGCAGGGCAAGCAAGAAAAAACGGGGTGTACCCTTAGCTCAAGGTCTGGATCTGCCACTGAAATCTATTATGTATTTTTAATTGCGTTCAAAAGTAGCGCTGCCTACATATAGAGGATATTACATGCCCGTGCGTGGATACAAATTTTATCTTCGAGTGTTCAACTCGATATCTCACGAGTGAGTGCAGCGAACGAGTGAGATATTGAGTTGAACACGAGAAGATAAAATTCGTATCCACAAGCAGGCATGTAATATTCTGTTTATTATATAAACATACTAATGACGACGTTTTTGACGATTTTCCGAAGATTTCCGACCACTTTCCGAAGATTTTCCAAAATTTTTCCCAACGCCAGACGAACGCTTCCGAACATTTTCCGAACATTTTCCTAAGATAACCGAAGATTGCCGAAGACGACCGAAGTAGATCCGAAGATGTTTCGATCATACATCAACAAATTTAAGTGTAGTTAAAAGAACAAAAGAAAAACGCTATCAGAAAGGAATGATATCTTCACACAAGTATCTTCACTGCATGCACTGAAGATATGATTTTCTAAGTAAAAGGAAAAATCCTGGTATTTCACTGGTGTTTATATAATAAAAGGGTTTCATACAATACTTGCTCTCTACCACCTCCCTTATCTACACCCTGCTGATAATGAGTGAGGTTTCCATACAGCATATCGGGAGTGATATGAAGAAAGTCTTACGTTCGTGCCGAAGAAACCTTGTAATCTATATAACTGACAATTAACATATTGTGAAGGTGAATTAATCAACATGACACGAGCGTGGGACAAAGAAAAATTCTGAGTCCCCGACAGGAATCGAACCCATGACCTCCCGAACACTGGGCGGGTGCTCTATCCACTGAGCTACGAGAACTCATGGAGAGCTACGGGTCCGCAAATGATCCCCAAATTGAACCGGAAATGATCCCCGTATTGGACGCAAATGATCCCGACTAAAACATAAGGAATGGCATGGATTTATATCAGAGGTAGGTTAGAACATGTACAAAAATTATGAACTAAAAAACATGTTTTATCATTTTATAAAAAAAATATTCTACAGTTGCTGTCTTGTTCTTCGAACGGTACAGATCGTTTTCACTGTCACGCAATAAATGTCACGTCGTAAATGTTTCCCAGAAATTTACAGTGCCCAGTAAGAAAGGAGAAATCTAAATAACATCTAGTGAGGGTCAACTTCATGTATCAGCACAAAGTATACTATCCGACCAATACACCCCTAAACAGCACTATACACCCTCATACAGTACTATACACCGCTATACAGTACTATACACCCCCTATATAGCACTATACAACCCTACACAGCACTATACACCCCTATACAGCACAACACACCCCTATACAGCAATATACACCCCTATAAAGCACTATACACCCCTATACAGCACTATACACCCCTAAACAGCACTATACAGCACTATACACCCCTATACAGCATTATACATCCCTATCCAGCAGTTTACACCCCTATACTGCACTATAAACCCCTATACAGCACTATACACCCCTATAAAACACTTTACCCCACTATACAGCACTATACTCCCTATACAGCACTATACACCCAAACACAGCACTATACACCCAAACACAGCACTATACACCCCTATATAGCACTATACACCACTATACAGCACTATCCAGCACTATACACCCCTACACAGCACTATACACCCCTGTGCAGCACTATACACCCCTATAAAGCACTAGCCACCCCTATACAGCACTAGACACCCCTATGCAGTACTATACACCCCTCTACAGCACCATACACCCCCATAAAGCTCTATACCTCCCTATAAGGCACTATACGCCCCTATACAGCACTATACAGCACTATACACCGAAACACACCACTATACAGCACTATACACCCCTACACAGCACTATACATCCCTATACAGCACTATACACTCCTACACAGGAGTATACACCCTTATACAGCACTATACACCCAAATACAGCAGTATTCACCCCCTATACAGCACCATACAACTCTATACAGCACTATACACCCGTATACAGCATGATACACACCTATACAGCACTACACACCCTAATACAGCACCATACACCCCTACACAGCACCATACATCCCTATACAGGACTATACACCCCTATACAGCACTATACATCCCTATACAGCACTATACACTCCTACACAGGAGTATACACCCTTATACAGCACTATACACCCAAATACAGCAGTATTCACCCCCTATACAGCACCATACAGCTCTATACAGCACTATACACCCCTATACAACATAATACACACCTATACAGCACTACACACCCTAATACAGCACCATACACCCCTATACAGCACCATACATCCATATACAGGAATATACACCCCTATACAGCACTATACATCCCTATACAGCACTATACATCCCTATAAAGCACTATACACCCCTATACAGCACTATACACCACTATACAGCACTATACCGCACTAAACACCCCTATACAGCACTATACACCCATATACAGCACTATACATCCCTATACAGCAGTATACACTACTATACAGCACTATACACCCAAATACAGCACTATACACCCCTATACAGCACTATACAGCACTATAGAACACTACACACCCCTACACAGCACTATACACCCCTATACAGCACTATAAACCCCTATACAGCACTAGACACCCCTATAAAACCGTAGACACCCCTGTGTAGTACTGTACACCCCTATACAGCACTATGCACCCCTATACAACACTATACGCCACTATACAGCACTATACACCCCTACACAGCACTATACATCCCTATACAGCACTATACACTCCTACACAGGAGTATACACCCTTATACAGCACTATACACCCAAATACAGCAGTATTCACCCCCTATACAGCACCATACAACTCTATACAGCACTATACACCCGTATACAGCATAATACACACCTATACAGCACTACACACCCTAATACAGCACCATACACCCCTACACAGCACCATACATCCCTATACAGGACTATACACCCCTATACAGCACTATACATCCCTATACAGCACTATACACTCCTACACAGGAGTATACACCCTTATACAGCACTATACACCCAAATACAGCAGTATTCACCCCCTATACAGCACCATACAACTCTATACAGCACTATACACCCCTATACAACATAATACACACCTATACAGCACTACACACCCTAATACAGCACCATACACCCCTATACAGCACCATACATCCATATACAGGAATATACACCCCTATACAGCACTATACATCCCTATACAGCACTATACATCCCTATAAAGCACTATACACCCCTATACAGCACTATACACCACTATACAGCACTATACCGCATTAAACACCCCTATACAGCACTATACACCCATATACAGCACTATACATCCCTATACAGCAGTATACACTACTATACAGCACTATACACCCAAATACAGCACTATACACCCCTATACAGCACTATACAGCACTATAGAACACTACACACCCCTACACAGCACTATACACCCCTATACAGCACTATAAACCCCTATACAGCACTAGACACCCCTATAAAGCCGTAGACACCCCTGTGTAGTACTGTACACCCCTATACAGCACTATGCACCCCTATACAACACTATACGCCACTATACAACACTATACACCCCTACACAGCACTATACATCCCTATACAGCACTATACACTCCTACACAGGAGTATACACCCTTATACAGCACTATACACCCAAATACAGCAGTATTCACCCCCTATACAGCACCATACAACTCTATACAGCACTATACACCCGTATACAGCATAATACACACCTATACAGCACTACACACCCTAATACAGCACCATACACCCCTACACAGCACCATACATCCCTATACAGGACTATACACCCCTATACAGCGCTATACATCCCTATACAGCACTATACATCCCTATAAAGCACTATACACCCCTATACAGCACTATACACCCAAATACAGCACTATACACCCCCAAACCGCACTATACACCCGTATACAGCACTATACACCTTTATACAGCACTATACACCCCTAAACAACACTATACAGCACTATACACCCCTATGCAGCACTATACAACCCTATACAGCGCTATACACCCCTATACAGCACTATACACCCCTATACACCATTATACACCCGTGTACAGCACTAGACAGCACTATACACCCCTATACAGCACTATACAGTAGTATACACCCCTGTACAGCACTATAGTTATACACCCTGATATAGCACGCTACATTCTGATATAGCACTATACACCCCTATAGAGCAGTAGACGCCCCTATATAGCACTAGACACCCACAAAACTATACATAACACTAAACATAACAGAACACCCATAACACTATACATAGATACATCTAGAAACTGTTTTTCATTGAAGCGGCTGTCATTTTGTTAACAAGCGAATACTGCTACTCTACTCACTATCTACCACAGAATAGATAGTGAGTAGCGTAGCCAATAAGCTCACGGCATTCGTAATAGAATGCTGGCAGATTTATACTAATACTGAACAGATGCAGGGCAACATGGAATTTAATTACATATACACGGTCTACTATGTATTTGCATTTGAAAAATGGCAAAACGACTGGCCATACTGTCGGATGGATGTCATTTTTCTTAATTATAAATCAACTATCGACAGTCAACTCAACAAACGGAAGATATTTTACTTGATATCTGTGAAAGGTTAAGAAAATTATTAGCTGAGAAGGTTGAACAAGGTGATCGCTATTGTCCTATTCGCTAGCATCAAAGCATCTAGAAAACAAATTTTACCTTGACAATTATAGTTTATTAGTTAAAAATAGATTGAAATGGCGATTCAAGCCTAATATATTAGCCATCATTAGTCCTATTCAAATAACCCTATCCCTTAACCTGAGCTACGGCCCAGGTGTATTCTATTCATAAGTACTGGTCGTGGTAAGGACAATACAGAAGTTGTTAATTAATAATTGGAAAACCCAAACAATGAATATTTAAAAGTCCTGTAAACCTAAAGCCACTTTATTCAGCCTGCTTAGCAGTCGTTCGCGTTAAAGAGGGTTTTTCTGTTTGCACGAGAGGTCCTGCATAAGGATGTATAGTAATCTATAGTGCTATATAGGGTTGTATAGAGGTGTTTCGGAATGTATAGGGCTGCATACGTGTTTTAGAGATGTATCGTGTTGTACAGTGTCTGTATCAGGTTGTATAGGGGTGTTTTAAGCTGTATAGGGATGTAAAGTGCTGTATAAGGGTGTATAGGGATGTATAGTGCTGTATAGGGATGTATAGTGCTGTATAGGGATGTATAGTGCTGTATAGGGATGTATAGTGCTGTACAGGGGTGTATAGTGCTGTATAGGGGTGTATAGTGTTGTATAGGGATGTATAGTGCTGTATAGGGATGTATAGTGCTGTATAGGGATGTATAGTGCTGTATAGGGATGTATAGTGCTGTACAGGGGTGTATAGTGCTGTATAGGGGTGTATAGTGTTGTATAGGGATGTATAGTGCTGTATAGGGATGTATAGTACTCTATAGGGGTGTATAGTGCTGTTTAGGAGTCTACAGTGCTGTATAGGGGTGTATAGTGCTGTTTACGGCTGTACAGTGTTCTACAGGGATGTAAAGTGCTGTATAGGGGTGTATAGTGCTGTATAGGGGTGTATAGTGCTGTATAGGGGTGTATAGTGCTGTATAGGGGTGTATAGTGCTGTATAGCGGTGTATAGTGCTGTATAGGGGTGTATAGTGTT
>NC_138145.1:16079060-16124060 GCF_964199315.1 Orbicella franksi | reverse complement strand
TTGTCCCCGTTGGCTTGAAGATAGTTGTAGTTAAGCCAGGTAGATAGTTTTTCCATGTCTTGATTTAAGACGTGTTGAAGCACAAGAGGACTTTCGTCCGCCATATATTCGGTTGTATCATCCGCGTAGAGGCGGAGGGAAGAGACGGAAACAGATTCGTTCATGTCGTTCATAAAGATGTTAAACAGTAAGGGGCTAAGGAGACTTCCCTGCGGGACGCCGCACTGTAAAAGTGACCAGCTGGAACACGTACTATTGCATATTACCCTTTGTTTACGGTCATGCAAAAATGATCTTAAAAGTTGTAGGGCTGGTTCTTGCAAGCCATACGCTTTTAACTTTGCTAGCAGCAGATTGTGGCAAATGCAGTCGAAGGCCTTGGAGAGATCGATAGCCACTACACCCACTTCTTTTTTTTCATCAAGTGCGCGTCTCCAATCATCTGTTAATTTGATCAACGCTGTAGCGCAGGAGTGTCCCTTAAGAAAACCCGACATGTTGGGCGAGAAAATTGGTGCAAAGGAGGCGTACATCTGGTCGACCAGCACTTTCTCAAATAGTTTAGAGATTGCAGAGATAACGCTGACTGGTCGGTAATTGTTTTTATCGGTCACATCGCCCTTCTTATGGATGGGGGTGACATTACTCTTTTTCCATTCTTTGGGCAGAGTACTCGTGCGAATACAGTAATTAAACAAAGACGTTAACGGAGTAGCCACGGCTATAGCGGAAAGTTTAACAATCTTTGGAGAGAAACCGTCGGGGCCAGTGGATTTCTTGGCATTCATTTTTAATACGTAGTTGGTTACGGTTTCCTTGTTGATTTCCTTAAAAGCAAAGTCAAGATTGTATGATTTGCTTTTAATTGCTGCTATGCTAGGATGGTCGCCGAAATTCTCTTCCGTTAAGCTCAAGGCTGAGTCCTGTATTCTTGGATTTACAAAGAAGTCGTTAAATACGTTGCTGGGATTAGATACGAGTTTCCCATCATCCAGAAGATGGATGTTAGCTGTGCCTTCAGTGTTAGATTTGTTGTTCGGAAGAAGAGGTTTCATCTTTTTCCAGAATAAACCAGCAGATGATGTTCCTGAGGCTGCATCGGCGCAGAAATTTTTGACTGCTCTTCTCTTTAGACCTGTAACTCTGTTCCGTTGTTCTTTGTACTTACACCAGTTTGAGTCTGTTGGCGCGCGACGGAATTTCTTGTAGAGTCGGTTTCGTATGCGAATCTGCTTTTGAATGTCTGGGCTGATCCACGGCAATTGGTTATTACGAAGCTGTATTCGTTTTACAGGTGCGTGCTCGTCTAGGACTTGTTTATATAGGCCAGACCAATGTGCCCATATATCATCGATGTTGTCATAAATATAAGCGCTGTCCCAGGGGACGTTTCTGAGATCAGAAAGAAATGTGTTCGAGTCCAAATACTTCAGGGATCTGAATTCTATTGTTCTTGCCTTAGGTTTCGGTAGCTTTTGTTTCCTCACAACAAAGATCAGGTCGTGATCGCTAATCCCGACTTGCAAAATTCCACTTGTCGCCAATCTCTCAGGGTGTGATGTTAAAACAATGTCAAGTAGAGTTCTTGAATAATTAGTTGTTCTTGTAGCCTCGTGAATAACATTCTTTAGACAGAATTGTTGGCTGAACTTGGTCAGATCTTTATTAGGGCCATTTGGGTTATCAGGTGATTCAAGCATGTTCATATTAAAGTCCCCGATAAACATGACTTCTTTCCGTTTGACGTACATTTTCTCTGCTGCTGACGCACAGGCTGGAATAAAATCCTTGACTTTGCATTTACCAGGGGAGCGGTAGCAAGCACATACTAGAAACCAGTTATTAGCGCACCCCTTTACATCTAAACAGATCGATTCGATACCTTCGGGCTCAAATTTAACTTGTCGACGGGCCGTTACGTTTGATCTGATATAGACGAGTAATCCTCCACCTCCTTTTTTTCTGTCTCGTCGAATGATACGATATTGCGAGTGAGTAAATAAAGAAGTAGAGACAGATTCATCGATCTTACTTTCACTGATAAACAGGATGTCGAAGGCGCATTTGTCGAGTAGATTGATGACTTCGTCCGACTTACCGAAGATACTGTTGACGTTGAGGTGGCCAATCTTCAAGTTTTTACAGTGCCGTATAGGGATGTATAGTGCTGTACAGGGGTGTATAGTGCTGTATAGGGGTGTATAGTGCTATATAGGGGTGTATTGTGCTGAATAGGGGTGTATAGTGCCGTATAGGGATGTATAGTGCTGTACCGGGGTGTATAATGCTGTATAGGTGTATAGCGCTGTATAGCGGTGTATAGTGCTTTATTGGGGTGTCTAGTGCTGTATAGGGATGTATAGTGTTGTATAGCGGTGTATAGTGTTTAGTGGTGTATAGTAACGTATATTGCTGCATAGGGGTGTATGGTGCTGTATAGGAATGTATAGTGCTGTATTTGGATGTATAGTGGTGTATAGTGCTGTATACGGTTTTATAGCGCTTTATAGGCATGTATAGTGCTGTATAGGGGTGTATAGTGTTGTATACCGGTGTCTAGTGCTCTATAGGGGTGTATAGTGCTGTATGGGGGTGTATAGTGCTTTATAGGGTTGTCTACTGCTGTATAGGGGTGTATAGTGTTCTATAGCTGTGTATAGTGCTGTATAGGGGTGTATAGTGCCGTATGGGGGTGTATAGGGCTGTAGAGGGGTGTATAGTGCTGTATTTGGGTTTATAGTGCTGTATAGTACTGTACTGTATATAATGCTGTATGGGGGTGTACGGTGCTTTATAGGGGTGTATAGTGTTGTATAGCAGTGTATAGTGCTGTATAGGAGTGTATATTGCCGTATCGGGGTGTATAGGGCTGTATAGGGGTGTATAGTGCTGTATTTGGGTGTTTAGTTGTGTATAGTGCTGTAGAGGGTTTTATAGCGCTGTATAGGAGTGTATAGTGCTGTATACGGGTGTATAGTGTTGTATAGCAGTGTATAGTCCTGTGTAGGGGTGTATAGTGCTGTATGGGGGTGTATAGTGCTGTATGGGGGTGTATAATACTGTATGGGAGTTTACAGTGTTGTATAGCGTTGTATAGTGCTGTAGAGGGGTGTATAGTTCTCTATAGGGGTGTATAGTGCTGTGTGGGGGTGTGTAGTGTTGTATAGGAGTGTGTAGTGCTGTATAGGGGTATATAGTGTTCTATAGCGGTGTATAGTGCGGTATAGGGGTGTATAGTGCTGTATGGGGGTGGATAGTGCTGCATAGGGGTTTATAATGCTGCGTAGGAGTGTATAGTGCTGTATAGGGGTGTATAGTGCTGTAGAGGGGTTTATAGTGCTGTATAGGGGTGTATAGTGCTGTTTAGGGGTGTATAGTGCTGTATAGGGGTGTATAGCGCTGTACAGGGGTGTATAGCGCTGTATAGTGGTGTATAGTGCTGTATGGGGGTGTATAGCGCTGTACTGGGGTGTATAGTGCTATACGGGGGTGTATAGTGCTGTATGGTGGTGTATAGTGCTGTATGGGGGTGTATAGTGTTGTATGGGGGTGTATAGTGCTGTATAGGTTTGTCTAGTGCTGTATAGCAGTGTATAGTTTTGTATAGCGGTGCATAGTGCTGTATAGGGGTGTGTAGTGCTGTATAGGGGTGTATAGTGCTGTATAGGGGTGTATAGTGCTGTATAGGGGTGTATAGTGCTGTATAGGGGTGTATAATGCTGTATAGGGGTGTATAGTGTTGTATGGCGGTGGATAGTTCTGTATAGGGATGCATAGTGGTGTATAGGGGTGTATAGTGTTGTATAGCGGTGTATAGTGCTGTATAGGGGTGTATAGTGCTGTATGGGGTGTATAGTGCTGTATAGGGGTGTATAGTGCTGCATAGGGGTGTATAGTGCTGTTTAGGGGTGTATAGTGCTGTGTAGGAGTGTATAGCGCTGTATAGGATTGTATAGCGGTGTAAAGTGCTGTTTAGGGGTGTATAGTCCTGTATAGTTGTGTATAGTGCTGTATAAGGATGTATCGTACTGTATAGTCCTCTACAATGCAGTATAGGAGTGTATAGGGGTGTACACTGTATGCTATTACATGTAGTTTCCCCTCGACCCTCACCAGATGTTTTTTAGTATTCTCCACTAAGAAAGGGCCATGTTGGTATACATCGTGGTACACCAATATGGCGGCTGGAATATAATGTAAACCTCTGGAACTTACTTTGGCTCTTATGCCTGATGAGGATAAAAATACGTCACGTGAAGAAGATCTATTGAATTAGAAGTCTTAGAAAAACATATACATGTAAACATTCTCGAAATCCCAGTGGCGATAGTATCAAACATCTATCAAACAGCTAACTTGTCAAAATGAAGCGCAAGCCTTGGCCTTGCTTCGTCATGAAGCTGAACTTCATAACTATAGCTTGGAATTTTGGCTTCTTAGAATACTCAAGTAGTCATTTCCGAGGAATCAAAGCCAAAATACGACCAAGGAAAAATTACAGGATATGTAGCGTATGTTGCACTGATCATAATTTTACTGAGAATTGCAAAGAAATGCAAGCCAAGTCGTGTTTTGATGATTGAGTGTTGATATTCATAACATTGTACTTAGCAACAAAATCGAAAGTATGAAGAAAAAGCAAGCTGTAAGCCACTATAATTATAAGATGGCTTTAATAAAAACATCGGTATTCACGCACGCCAATTCCCTATCCACACCATCCCACCATCCATGCCATTCCTTATTTTCTAGTCGGGATCATTTGCGGTCCCTATCGGGGGTCATTTGCGGTCCGGGATCATTTGCGGTCCGGGATCATTTGCGGTCCTGGGATCATTTGCGGACCCGTACAGCACTCCATGAGTTCTCATAGCTCAGTGGATAGAGCACCCGCCTGGTGTTCGGGAGCTCATGGGTTCGATTCCTGTCGGGAACTCAGAATTTTCCTTTGTCCCACGCTCGTGTCATGTTAATTAATTCACCTTCACATTTCATTACCGAGCTTAAAATTCACCATCTTTATTAACTTATCAATTAAGATATTATACCATATCTTTAACCACCTTAACCAAAAAAAATACTTCAAAAGTTGTTAAGCTACTTAAAAAACCACAAAGATGACCTTGAGATCTACACAATATATACACAGTATCAAGTATCTCTTTTGTTGAGAATATTATGAATAGAGTAGCTATAGTCCTTTGTAGACTTCTTGAAATGCAACCTCATTCCCAGGCTCTCTCGCCTCTTCCTCCCCTGTTGTTGGGAGAAGTTGCGAGAGGACAAAGGAGAGAGAGCCTGGGAACAAGGTTCCTCAAAATGGGAAGAGAGCCACGAACCGGCTGGTCCAGAGTATTTACATTTGAGGCTTATCGTGGTTACCATTATCTTATATAACCTATGTTTGTTTTAATTCTCCAGAACTAAAAATACAGCTTCATAAAAATAATAATAATAGCCTTAAAATGAATATTTTATGTGACTCAATTAATAGTACCACTGTTATATTTGTAAATTACTGTACTTAAGTTAATTTAAGATTGTAAAATGTACTCGTTAATTCAGTTGTTTTACTGCAAGAGAGTTTTAATAAACTACTTTATATATTTATATGAAACAATATAGGTCCACGTATTAAGTGATTAATAAGGCAAGTGGGACTTTGTAACATACAAAATAATAATCATAACAATTTGGAGAATGTTTCCAATCTTCCCCCTAATCACTTTGCAACCATGACGGAAATGTGATATTCAACATGCAAATGGATGCGAAATGAATTTTTGGGAGGACAAGGCAGATTGCATGTTAGAGACTAGGCATTTACTACACGTGGAGCCCTTTGAGGTATCACTTATGGTCAGTTCCCTCTATGACACAGGCTGGCAGGTATATTCATTAAAACAAATATCCAGTCCAAGGTGATGAATACAACTACCATGAGTCCCTGCAGGTGCATCTCATAGAGGGAATTGGTCATTGGAAGTTACATTGGAAGTGTACTGGAAAACCATATTAACAAAGAAAAAGCTAGCAGTGAGTGAGGAACTTTAAATGCTGCGTATATACACCGTGGGGTCTTGACATTCCCAATAACAAGTGTGACAATGTAAATAAATAAATAATTTTCAATTTGTAAATGCAAAAATTTCATAAAAAATGTTCAAAGGTGCAAAAATGATGAACACTGTAAGGGTGAACATTTCTTGAATATACCATAATCTTAATTATCTACTCCCAGCCTAGGTATTTCAGTTTTGCAAAACAGAAGGATATGTAAATAATTTTGAAAAAAAAAACCCAAATTATTTCTACTGGTAAAACTTTTGGGTTTCATTATAACAGCACATTACATTTCGTTACTTTCATTTAAAACTCTTTTTCCAAATGAGAAAATATTCCTTTGTTATGGTTTAATTTAAACATGTAAATGTTAATTAATGTTTTGGTTTCTCAGTCTCTTCAGTGCACATGTGATATTAATGCAGGGGTTTCATTAAGGGCTGGGCACCAGGCAAATTGACCCGCTGTGTGGATGATTTTGTCCACCTGGTTTGACCATCTAGAGGAAAGTTACTGTTATAAAGATGTTCAGTTCAAAAAAGTTGCCCGCCTGTGAAAACCAGTTGCCTTTCTGCTGAAAACATTAATGAAACCCCTGTAATGGTGCCATCATGGTAGCCTACAAAGCAATCAAGTACCATGATCAATACCAATAATCTACATGCTGTTCAACGGTATATTGTACTGAGATATGAGAGTCCAAAACACTACACAACTAATGTGAGACAGTGGCAGATCTAGAATAGCCCGAGAGAAGGGGAGGGTAAGCCCCCTACCCTCTTGTTAGTGAAACTATGTAAGGTCTGTGGGGCCAAACATTTTTTGGCCAGTCGCCTTAATTTATAGCCCAAAAGGATAGAAAAAAGTTAAGGATCCTCACCTTATAAAGAAGGGTCTGGATCTGCCACTGTGAAACACTGTTTACACCTTCTAAACACAGAAACTCACTCTTGAACCACATGTATGGGATCAGGCAGTTTATTTTAATCCTACACATACAAGCAACTCGGAAAATGATTCATTCTAATAATATTACAATCTTCAAATAAACTACGATAAAACTAGAGGCCCGTCGAGAGCCTGTACAAGATAATTATAAATACATAAATTACAACAAGACTATAAACACAACGACAATCGTAACTGCCATGGAAGTGGGTAGGTGGGAAAGCTAATGCTGGTAACTTGAAAAAGTGTGAATAATAGATAGCTATTGCCCTATTGCTAGAATGACACTAATGTATGCTAGATCCTAATACTTGGTTACAATTACTAGGTGTTAAGCAATACTACACTGTTATTTTACTCTAAAGTACATAGTGGAATTTTATTGGCTTGCTATAGTCTCATGACATTTGCTTAAAAGTTGCTCAATCGACTAAAATTAGGCGGTGACTTTAGCCTGAACCCAGCTGTGAAACTAAGGAGTGGTTGTGACATGTCTAGATTCATATTAATGGTATTAATATTCAACATTAACCTGGGCAGCCTTTGTGCACTATTGGCTGCCTACCCATCTATCTATGACTTGAATCACATCATGTCTTCCCATTTTTTTCAGCAAGGGAATGAGGTGTTCAAGTGTTCCAGAATTTGGCAAGGCTGGAAACACTTGCATTAGAATAACATAAGATGGGTTATTACATTTCTGTTTGAGGGTTTGGATTTGTATTGAGTCCAGCTCAAGTTCACTTCCAAGCCTTGTATAATCATTTCCATCTATTAAATGTCTATCCAAATCTAGCAGCCTGCACATTTCATTGATAACAGGTGAAGGTACACATGTTATGTGGGTCGCATAACCTCTGTTTCCTTCAGTAGATTGGGCTGTTGGTGTCGCAGTGGAACTAGGAGCACAGATTGTTCCCCGGTTTACTGGCACTGGCATTCCTGAACTTGATGCAGGGATCATCAAATTATTACCACAAGATGCGCTGTTAAAGTCACCAAATGGAGACACAGCAGCTATAAGATGGATCAATGAAGAAAAAATTGTCAAACAAATGTATAAGAAACTTTGGATTTTTATTAAGTATTTAGTTAATCTCAAAAGTTACCTGTACAAACCTCCAAAACAAATAAATGCTACTTCAAAATTTCAGAAATTAGAATTTGGCTCTGATCACATACTCATGCAAAATCAAATAAAAATGTGCAGGACAGACTTTTTTGAAAACAAAGAAATTTTGAAATATTTGAAATATTTGAAATAATTTTCAAATATTTGAAATATTTGTTTCCTTTATTTCAGAGGCATGCCTGTAAACTGGCAAAGCTTCGTGCTTGTATAGCTAAGTGCATGACCACTATAAATAAGATTTCCATTTTTCCATTTTACAAAGAAAATGAGAAATTTTGCCTCTTTTAAAATACCTAAAAATCTGTCTTACAGATTTTTATTTAATTTTGCATGAGTGTTAATTTAATCAGAACCAATTTCTTCTTTCTAAAATTTTGAGGAAGGGTCACTCAGGCTGATAATTTTGAGAAAAATGTTTCAACCAGGCTAGTAGTGCCCAGCCTTACCATGGCCACTTGCCTGTTCATTTTGGCTATTTATTAATCAATATTTGTATTGTTCAAGTGCCACATATGATGGTTAAGACTTAACTTGAGAAATAAAAAACAACTTGGAACATTTTACAAATGAGTTAAAAGTTGGGCGGGGTCTTTTACTCCTTCAAAACCACCATAAGCCACCTTGACAAACAGTTGACATGTTTTTACCTGTGCCTCTCTTTATCTGTGATAGGTCATGAAGATTGATGAACACATTAACAGCTGTGTTGTTGCCAGATGGCATCTTGTTTTTCACATCAACAAGTGCCTCCAGATTGTCAGAGGGAACCACTGTCCCATCCTTTAATGCAATGACAGAGCCATCCTGAGCATCTTCAGGCAAATCACAAGGCTGATTATGCCCTAAAACGTAATAAAAGAAAATATGCCTTACCAAAGGTATCTTGAGGAACAGAGTATTGCATCCTCTGGTCAAATTCACCATGTGCACACACAAAATAGAGATTGTGTAACACACTGACCACTTGATTAGAAAGTTAATATAAGACCTTGAGAACCTGCTAGTAAGTTGTTGTTTTAAACTACCCCGTCCGATCATAGCAATAGCAGTTTTTCTCTCCAGCCCCCCGAAGTATGTAACCTAGGCTTCATACAACTTTGCAATAAGAACAAATACTGCATCCCCTGCTATAATGAGAGCCTAATAAACCCCACAAATCTTGTTCTACCACAGAGTAGACAGTCCACAGACCCTCTATTTTGCCTTGTGATTGTCAAGATCACAAGTAAGAGCATTAAATGCAGGGGATTTGAAAACAGCCTGAACACAAGGGAGGGGAAATGAGGAAATGCAAACAATTTTTTTGTGCCAGCCTTGACAGCTGCTCTTGTGCTCCATGTTAGCAACACTAGCGTGCTCAAAGAAAAATAACTGGTAGCAAAAAATAAATGTCTTTCCGACAGAGTCTATCACTGAGAGGAGGTCAGAGATGAAAAAGTGATATTAGGGAGGGAAGTGATTTGGTGGTTTAGCATTTCTCTGGGATCATATGGCACCAACACTGGCAAGTTACAGTCAAAGAAATATGGGAACAGACATACCCATACTCCTCCCAAAGAAAAGGTTCTTTGGTTTTGAACCTTCCAGCCTCTCCATAACCTTCAACCTCTCCATACTAATGTATGGAGGAGTGAAAGGTTCCAGCTTCTCTAAAATTTTGGATTTTTAAATGGCACTGCCACTTTCATCATTATTAACTATAATTTTTCATTGGCTTAATTGTGGGTAAACTACACCTATTTCACCCAACCAATTTACCTTGAGAGATGCAATTTCTTTGTTCATTTTTTTGTTCATCTTCAAGAGATGATGGAATCCCTATTGCTGTGGTGTGTTCAGGATGATCACTTACTATGACAATACCATCCTGATGGGCTGAGTCTGCAGCTCGATCGGAGCTACTCAAAGAAGATGATAAATCAGGTTCACTACCATTTCTTTCTGTTTTATCCACATTAAGCTCATCAACACTAGAGGTCTCACATGAGTTACTCTCTCCATTTTTTACTGGTTCGCTTTCTTCATTAGCGCTTTGATTTAACTCCGAAAATCTATAGCTAGCAGGGTCGTTATTTATTCGACGAGTCCTGGCGTTCTTTAATGTGTGGTATAGAAGACACAGTGTCACACAAGTTGAAAGACACACACACATGATGATCGATACTGAGATAACAATTTCAGTTTTCTTGCTGGAACTGTCATGAGTGTGGTCATCATTCATATTGTTATTATATATATTGTGGTCAATCGGTGGCACTTGCATGGTGGCTTTTGAAGTGGGTGTCATCTCTTGTTCTAATACACTTGTTGATGTAACGCTGATATGTTGGGTTCTTGTAGGAACCAGAACCCTTGCGATGGTCAAACCAGGAAGCAAAGACATAGAAGTAGCATAATGTGAATGGGAATATGTTGCTAAGGATGAGACTGATAACGTACTGCATGTAGTGGTAGATGAACTTGCCATCTGCTGTTCATCTTTATCCTTCTGACATTTTGAAAAGATGTCTTTATCCCTCAAGCAGCTTGGGCAGGAACTACAGGGAAAACGGAAAACGGAAAACGTACAAGTGCTATCAATATTTTTGGTTGAATTAACTGTAGTAACAGCCCAAGTTGATCTTATTTGGGGTTGATTACAAACTGCAGATTTATATCATGTCGTAAAACTGCTCGCACTTCCTCATATAAACATATCTGATGATATAACACGGTATACAAGGATATTTCATTCAACCACGCAGTATCTCAAACAAATGAAAACTTTTGCACGCGAACGTTCTAATGAATGTATTGGGTCAACACATGAATTTAAATTGTGTGCATCGCATGATCCCAGCCGGGGATTCCCCTTCATCAGTTGGACGATGATGTCACTATGAGAACTCACGTATATTTGCAACTTTGAACCAAGTGGCTGTTTATGTAGAAAGAAATCTATTGGAACCGCGGCTTTTTCGAGAATGCTACGTATTTTTTTAAGACTTAAAAGTGAGCAAATCTCTTTTCATCGTACGTTATTACGAATTTTGCTTACCTAAGACGAATCGGTTTTTAGCTGACCTAAGCGGTTTTGGATGCTTTTTGATATATTTTTCTTAAGAAAATATATCAGTGATGACGCATTTCCGGAGGTTTTCTGTTGTCGCCAGGCACTATTCATGATAAAGCTAGGTTATTCAAGGTCGCGTCCATCACAGAGAGCAATCAAGTTGAGACGTCTTAAAACTAATCAAATTGGCTTTGAGCCACTCAACTTGGAAAATGGATCGTCTGTAGGTTAAGTTAAAGTTAAAATCCACTGGCATTGTTAAGAAATAGTACAAAACGCAACGGTAAGAGAATACACGAGGAGATGTCACAGTTGAAAACATTCATGAAGTTATCGGTGATCTAATTGTCCGAGACAATAGGGAGCAGTGGTTCAAAATAGTTTCCAGCACTTTTCAAGACTTAGGTTTTGATGGGTCATTATAATCACTCTTTATCACTTCATGCTACAATTATGGTATCAAAAAAGCTGCCCAATCATTGGTGAACACGTTATTATCATTTTCGTGACACAATAGGTTACTATAGCAACAGCATGACCTGCTAAAATCACCGTTAATTACAGCTTTAGGGGCTTACAATTCAGAAAGGGCACAGTGAAATTTTTCAGATATTATCAAATTTTGATAAGCATGATAAGACGCAACTTTTGGCAAAGTTTAAAAAAAAATTGTAGATAGGGTTCAGAGCTACCTTAAATTTTCAAAACTTTAAGGTGGCTCTGAACCTTATATACAGATTTTTTTTCAAACTTTGCTAAAAGCTGCGTCTTATTATGCTTATCAAAATTTGATAACATAAAAAATTTCATCGTGCCGTTGTTTTGAATTATAAGCCCCTCCTAGCATACGGATGGCCCGCCGGAAATTTGAAGTGACCAATCAGGATTCAGCAGGCGGGAAAAACTTAACTGTCCTGGAGTCAATGTAAATTAACAGGAAAGGTATTGAAATCAGGCAACTGTTCTCACTGTAGATGGCATTAAATATTTACGAAAGGGGATTTACAATTGGTCGCTGGCGACTCGCTCGTAGTTCGTCGAGTGTCGCTAGGTAGGATAATAGTTGGGTTATTACTTGGGCGTATCCCAAAGGGAGCCTAAGTTTAAAATTGCCCTTCATTTTTGTTTGCGTTCTGTCACAAATCGCCGCCTGGTCTTTAAAGCGCATGCGTCACCGGTGCATGCGTACAGCATGCACATGGAATTTACAGAAGTTGTCGTGAAAAGTTAGCACGGATTCCATGATTTCTGGGGCGATGAAATGATATACAAACGAACACACCGTTCGAGGTAGACCAACACTAAAGGACATTAAACGTTTTCGGAACGGGTCGGTCTGCAAGCCTTACGAGAGATCAATTTACGAGCGAACATTTTGAGTGAATTTATCAAGAATCATGTTATACCAAAGGAGCTATCAACCGGGGCTATCAACCCTTCAACTTGATAAAAAGCATCTTCATAAGCGTCATCGTATGATCATGAACCAAGTAGAATCCCAGCACGAACTCAAGAACGTCTGAGCAACAAGAGCAGAAAGGTTAGAAAATTTGTTTACGAATGTATCTGTTCGAGTACACCTAAGTAAAACGCGCCAAGAAACTTCGTTAAGTATAATAAAGATAAAATCTCGAACTAAACGATATTTTCTCCTAACAGAGCTATGTGTCTTTACAAGAGTGAAAGCCTTGTAGCGAATTATTGTACAGTTAAGGTAATTCCTCTGAAATAAAAGTGACAATAGATTTTTGTTCAAACTTTGTCCACTAAATATTTGTCACATGATAACTTCAATTTTGAAATAAAAAAGGGGGTGCCCATGCTCATTAAGGAGCAGTGAGGCATTGAAAATGCCCCATTTTGGCATTATTTAATGCTTATTATAAGAACGCATTCCCAGTAATTGTAAAATCTTTGTGAACCCAGACTCATAAGAACACGCATTAAACTACAGTCAACACACTGTGTCGGACACAAATAAACATTTTAAGTTTGATTCAGGCAGAAAGCTAAATCCTTGATTAAAAATTTGAACCATATTTCTTGACGTGGTTACCGACTGCAAAATAGAAAAGACCACAGTGTATCTGCTATTTTTCTTATTTATTCAATTTTCAGCAATAGAAATCAGATCAGTCTTTTCTCACGCAAAGCTTATGATTAGTTGATTACAATGGCTGGAAAAAAAAATTGGGGTGCCCATGCTCGTTGGTGAGCTAGAGCCATTTTTCAACTGACAGAGCTCAATATCAAGGCAAATCCGTCATGTTTTCAATATGCGCGTGCACGAGCGCGCGCTA
Organism: Orbicella franksi; assembly: GCF_964199315.1. NCBI lineage: Eukaryota > Metazoa > Cnidaria > Anthozoa > Scleractinia > Merulinidae > Orbicella > Orbicella franksi. The sequence continues at coordinate 16,110,565 of NC_138145.1, read as the reverse complement.
ATGACGCCATAAATTATGCGCAGTAAGGATGTGCAATGCAAATGTGACGAATGACCTTAAGCTGAAAGAAATTAATGTGCATGTACGTTGACCCAGCAAAACAATTCTTGGTTTGCACTGTCACGCAATCCTGACGCAATAAAAAATTTATTCGACAAACATTTAGTGGATTAAGGTGGCTCCTTGGGGTAATCATTTATGGCGTTGCGCGCGCAAGTGTTATGTTTTGAATGCCGTTTTTGCATTCGTTTTTACACCCAGTTCTCTCAAACTAATTACACGTAATAAGCAATGATTAAATAGTATTTTACTATTATCTCTGTTAAAATTATTGGTTTTAGTCGTGAATGATAAATGCCCAAACAAATATGTTTTTTACTTTTTTTATGGCTTTACTTGCGATTTTCTTGAATTTTCTTCGGTGAAATCTTCCCAAATTTTCACAGCATATCGCTTCCTGCGGGATACGAATTTTAAAGACGAAAAAAGTGGGGTTTGTAAAGGCAGGTTTTTCAATTTTTGCAAATTTACGTCTTTTACCGCTGCGAGAAAACTGGTCTTATAGATTTTCCTGAAAAACGAGCTCCAACTAAAGTAAAACATTTACTACCAATCTGCCAAGTTTTACAGAATTTCACCGAAGGAAACACGAGAAAATTCACTGTCAGTTTTGCTTGTTGTGCTCGTGTTGACGTAATAAAATGTCGAAAAACACTCACGTTTTCCTTCGAGCACGCACAGATTACTTGAGCTTTCGTCCTCAGCACGCGTGCGATAGTAAAACTATAGGGAGCCACCTTAAATCAAGAAATTGTGATGTTATAGGAGATTAATAAAGATGACGCTTCGCTAATTTTTAATTCTGTGCGTTTTCCCAAGCTCAGATATTCGTCGAAATATTTCACACAAATTTACAGAGATGAGTACCTCCGCGGTACGCCAACATTGCGGCCAGAAAATAGTGTAAACATCTGGAGCTTGCTTTGGCTATCTAGGCGACTGATTATCTGTACTGAACAAACAAGCATTTACATAAGCATTTACATTCACAAGAAACATAGATCAGAATTTATTGGTAATTATTTGTTCAATAACCATTGTTCTTCATTCAAAAAGCTTGAAGTACTCCTTAAACATACTGACAAACAGAATTCCCACGAAACACCAATTTCAATCAAAGTTCCCTTTTTTCCAAAAAAACAGTACCATTTGCAAGGGGGGATGAAGCTAACAAAAGATATCCCTGCAAACTTTGCTATAGTTTCCCTTTTAACCCCTGAAAAGTAATAAAACATTGTGTGGTTCCAGAATATGTCCATATTCCCCCACAGAATGCATTGGAAATTCCTGAGGGTGGCAGTGGTCTCAAAGGCCAAAAACTTTAAGGAAATGTATGACGCTTAATTGGAATTTCTAGAGTGGGGGGATTAGAAAGAATCCCGTCCGTGTGGGAGATATGGATAATTTAAGAAACTACACATTTTCCAAAATCTCCGCAAAAGAAAAGTTACTTCTTCTCTAAAAAAACTCTCCCAAATCATACTATAACCAAAAGAATGCAATCATTCAAAACAATATCTGAAACAAGCTGGGTTGAAAAGTGTTAACCCATAGAACAAACATGACATTTTAGTATCTGAGTTCATTTCAATAAGCAATACTTCATCTATTTTTTAAAAATCCTGTTGGCCACATAGATGGAAACAAATGCAATCATATAGGTTGAAAGTTAGCACTTTACTGCCAAAACCTTCATTGCTTTACTTAAAAAAAAACGCTGACCACAGACCAGGCCTAAAAAAACGGACACCGGGCAATATACAACACTATGCTAGAGCTATGAAACAATCGACAGAAGACAACTAAGACTTCACCATGTCGATTTCCTGGCGTTTACAGCTAGATATGCCAGGAAAGATGCCCAAGTTTACGCAGATATGCGTCTTGTTTTGAACAAAATTTGCTGTTCCTCGTCCAATTAAACCTGGAATTCTCAAGTTAACTATTAGAAGAGGCCAGAGCAACTTAAGTATTGTCTTTATTTTTGTAAGTTTCGAAAAGAAAGGCTATTATCGTGATCATTATTGTCCCCATTCGGTAAGACAGTTCTCACGATAGGACAGCGAGTTTGACTGCAGTACGTACTGCAGGCACAGCTGCCGTAATTAAGGTTGTTTTTAGCAGGTAATACTGTTGCTATGGTAACCTATTGTGTCACGAAAATGATAACGTGTTCACCAATGATTTGGCAGTTTTTTGACACCGTGATTGTATCATCAAGTGATAAAGAGTGGTTATTATGACCCATCAAAATCTAACAGCTGGAAACTGTTTTGAACCACCTTCAATGAGGAAAACAACAGCTGTGCATGTTAGGGTTAGATAAATTATGCTCGAAAATTTGAGCATTATGCTCTTGATCGTCACTCCTAAAATCATAGCATTACGCTCGAAATATTAATTATGCTCTGGCATTATGCTCAAAGATGCTGGGTGAGGGGGAGGGTGGAATTTGCTAATGAAAGGGCGGGGATGCTGGTCGGAAATTTTGAAGTAAACCCCTAAAGGAGACCAATTATGGCATGGCCTAGAATTTTTTGACCCCTTAAAGAGACCATATCTAAACCATATTAAATGTATATTTTTATATTTCTTCGCATGAAACATGTAGAGCTTAGATTTGTACATTGTTTCAGTTTGAGAACACGTTAAGTGAACTTGTTGAACACGTTAAGTACTAACGCTGCCGTGATTTAAACTTTAGGATCAGCTTTTTATGTCAATAGACAGCTTATGTTGTTGTTTACGCGCAAATGATGTGTTTAAAAAAATGATCATGTCAGGCCACGATTTGGGGAAAATTAAATAAGCCCCCCCCCCCCTCGAATAAGCATCCCCCGTCTTCTCCTAAATTTGAAATAAGTGCCCCAGGCACTAATTCGCAATCTCGTTCCCAGAGTCTTCATTCCCCTTGTATCAAACTACTCTACAAATAAAACTGTGCATCGACTTGAGTCCAATTACCTTATACACAAGCTGTCCCTCTGGCTGGTAGTATTTTCAAGATCCTACCAGCCAGAGGGACAAGATCACAGAAAACTGAAAAGATTCAACTGTAGAGTGATAATCTAGTGTAGTGTAAGGTTAAAGAGCAATGTATCAAACTATTCTACAAATAATAATAGTCTACTATACAAATAATAGTCTACTATAAAACTTAAGAGCAATGTATCAAACTATTGTGCAGATAAAACTGTGCATGAACTTAAGTCCAATTATCTTGTACACAAGCTGTCCCTCTGGCTGGTGGTATTTTCAAGATCCTTCCGGCCAGAGGGACAAGATCACAGAAATCTGAAATGTTACTGTAGAGTGATAATCTAGTGTAGTGTAAGGCTAAAGAGCAATGTATCAAACTATTCTACAAATAAAAATGTGCATGGACTGAAGTCCAATTACCTTATACACAAGCTGTCCCTCTGGACGGTAGTATTTCCAAGATCCTTAACCGGCCAGAGGGACAAGGGAAAGGAAGTTTGAATTCGGGGATCCGCCGAATCAGTAAAAAAATTCGTCCTGAAGGAACGACGTATTTAAAAACGTTTGTGCCTATCATAAGTCAAAGACGTCTACAGTGTAATGTGTTAGCCGGCGTACAAATTTACGGTTTACGAACTAGACGGGAAGAGATCTAAAGAAATATACCGCATTTGCCGAACAACTCACTGCTTTACTCTCTACACATTATTCTTAACTTGTCAGGTGAATAAAAACGTACTTGTCTTGTTGATCAACATAGTTTTACCACTGGCAATTCGCATATTTACGTGATTGGTATAGTCCGCCATATTGGAATAGCCGACAATTTCCGAAAACTGCTCGACTCGGAAACTCGCTCCTAGTACTCCTCGGTTGTCCTTCTGAGCGGTAGGATTTAGGCACAACCGTGATTCTGCTCATCCGGTTTGACTACGCAGTCTGCATCAATGGCGCATGCCTGAAATGGTTCCTTCCAGAGCTCTCGTTTTCCGACCGCTGGTCAAGGAGAACGAAGACTCTGGGAACGAGATTGGCTAATTCGAGGATTTACGGTAAATATCTTAGACCATGACATTGCGTGGTTTACAGTTCGTGTAAGCCACACAAAATCGGCTGCGGAGGAGATTACTGGCATCGCGGAAAATCACGGGACATAAACTGGCGGGAATGACCCGATTAGTATGCGTTCTCCTAACGTCGAACGCAATAAATGCCCTTTGCTAGTTGCTCTCAGTTGATCAGAGCGTCTAATTGATTTTCTGCGCCTGTAACGCTCACTTACAAACAGTGCCGGAAAGTTAACTACCGCTAAAACCAGGAGCACGAAGACTCCCAGTCGACTCCAGGTTAAACTTCTTGCTGCTCGGTCGAAAATTATAAAAAGGATCATTACCTTGAGAGAAAAATAAAGAAACGAAAAATGAATTCGAAAAAAAGGGTTAGCTCATCGGCCGAACTTGCCCACAAGTCGAGCTGCGAAAGCTGCGTAAGGGCTGTCTGCGACGCCTTATTTCAACTGTACTGGCTGCATTCAGGGAATTCCCCTAATTATAGATTCAGATTGGAATGAATGGAACTTTGGACGGAGATAACATTAATCGTAGAAGTGCCCGATTTATGTATACAAGAGGGAAAAAAGTGCCAGAAAGTGGCTTAATATTAGACCCTTAGACCACCTCGTTACAATGCGTATTAAAATAATACTATTAAAAATTAGACTAAGAGTACCGTTGGATGGTCTTGTAGTTACTTCACGGAGATATGCACTGGAAAGAAATCCCATGTCCCCCTAAAACGTGCTGAACACTGAAAGACAAATTAAACAAAAAGTGAGAAATATTCGAGTTTCTGAGCCTTTTCGTGCGCTTCTCCAAATTGCATGGCTCTGCAGAAAAGATTTCGTACAACCTCAAATTCCGTTTTTCATCAACACCTCAGTAGTTTTACTGAGCTTTCCTTTCTATTATCATGCAAATACTAATAGACATTACATAAGTAGAATACCAGCACGTCAAGTAGGAGACATGGACCAACTACCAACAAAGATTTGCTGAGTAAGCGTTTCATCGAGCGTGTTATTCAATATCGCGAAAATGCCTCCTTCTTGACAAAAAAACCCTTCGTTTTTCTCTAGTCCTAGATAAATTATTCGTGTATTTGTCTCTCCAAATTTTCACATAAATCTTTTCTTTCGCATTGAATCATGTACATACTCAGCGTTACAACTGACGTCAAGAGTTTCTATTTCATGTTTCTAAGACAGCTTATAGATAATAGATAAAAACAGCTGCCGAACTCCAGACCTTAAAAATAAAACCTTTGTTTTTTTTCGGCGTGACTCAGCACATTCCAAACTAAGTAAAAACCGCAAGATATATACAAACTAAAAGAGGTGAAGGACAGAGACATGTTGTAGTACCCTATTGGGCCAGTTCCTGAATTTATAAAGATCATTGATTCGCCATGGCCCGAAAACTAATAAAAAAAACTCAGGATCTTGCTTTATTAAATGTAATCTGCTCTCTTAATGATATATGGATCGAAACAATCACATTTTAAGCAATAACACAAAAACCCTTCGAGCACAATCAAAATAAAAAATTCTGTGATTTTTCGGCTCACGAACAGAAGCCCTTTTGAGAAAATTTGTCGCGTTTTCAGTTCCCGGTGACTGCGGAAATTTTCTCCACAGGAGAATAATTACTCTTCAACGGAAAATTACTTTTGCACGTGGGCGAATGTAAATGAGCTCTCGTCAATATTTGCCCATGGAGCTGAAGTAATTAATTTTTTTCAGCCTGGGTCACTGTTATCCAGGTGTTTTTAGGTGTTTTTAAGAAGATGGCAAAAGAAAAAAGGCCTTTTACATTATTTTAATATCGCAAATCGTGAAAAATCCCGCCCGTTTATTGATTTTTCGTAAAAATGGCTTATATTGGTTTATTGCTCGCTTTGAAAAGGACCTAGACCAAACAGACCATTTTCAGGTAACGTCTGTCTCGAATGCAAATTTAATACTTGCCGTTGTCTTGACATTTCCTTCCGTTCCGTTTCACTTGCAGGTTTTTTTAATAGAGCATTTCTGTGAGTGTATTTCGAGCATTTTCAGCAATACATTATCTTAAAAGCAAAAATGTTCGTATGCACAACCTGAGCTCAACTGGCTACATGTGCTTCCACTGTCTCTGTTGTATGAAGATAATAAACGTTTAGAAGACACGAAATCTATTTTCAATTGCGTTCATAATATTATTAACGTAACGCTGCCTACATAAGGGTTTAATACAACCTCCTCTACCACCTCTGTTTTCTACGCCCAGCGAGATGAAGAAAGTCTAACATTCGTGCCGAAGAAAAGGTTTGTAATCTAGAAATAATTAACAATTATGATATTATGCTACATCTTTACACACCTTAAGCGAAAAAAATACTTCAAAAGTTGTTAAGGGGGTATGGTACTCAAAAATATGGCGATGTTCATGAAAAATTCAATTTCTTGGAAATACAAGACTTCAGACCCTTGAGGACTTGTCAAAAACATTTTGAAACGATCTTGCCGAATTGTCTTCTAGATGAGTGCAAAATTGAAGGAAGTACACAGTGGTATAAGTTTTTTCACGTTGCAACGGCCGTAGCAACGACTGTTTACTATAAAAACGTGACCAAAAATATAGATTACTTTTAACATATATGAACGAAACTATTTAGAAAAAAACTTAAAAGACATGCACAACTCGATTGGTATAATTAGTTGTGAAAAGCTTTGCCTCGAATTGCCATCACAGGCTTATTCATTTCTCTTATGAAAAGGAATATTTCCAACAACTGCGGTAACTTTTTACAAACTAGAACAACCATTGCATCCTCTCCCCCGAGATCCAATCTGCACCCTCCCCGCTATTTGTGGCTTGTTAAATATTTAATACTTCGTGTCAGAAACTTAAAGCACATTTTTCTCAAATGTTTACTTTTGTACCGACTGACTTCGCGCCAACATTTCTACTTTGCAAGGTTGACCAAGGTTTTTAAGTAGAATTCCTGAAACTTGGGCTAATCAAAGACCAATAGTGTCGTAATGATATAACCCAAAAAAATCGTAACATTTTAACGTCTGTCACGTGACATGAGATGATTTGTCCACTGGGTGTGGTATAAAATAAGGTTATTTCCAAATAAAGCCTGTAAAAAGCACTGAAAATAAGAGTTAACTGTCAAAACTTAGATTCATTGCACAGAACAAAACAGAAACTTATACGATATGTTTATTTGACAGTCAAATCTTGTTTTGTAAAAGAGCAGGAAGTGTTGGCATCAATACTGTAAAACACTACCTCAGAAGGCTGTGGCTGGTTTCCATAGCAACCATTTTGAGTAAAACTTTCAAAATTTAATTTCTCTTCCTGAGTGCAACAGCACACAATTGATCTTTCTTCACCACATTTAAACAAAGTTTTTGGTCCATTTTAGGGTACCAAACCACCTTAAGCTAATTAACAAACCATAAAAGATGACCTGAAGATCTACACAATGTATACTCAGTATCAAGTATCTTTTTTGTCGAGTATAAAGACAAAGGAGAGAGAGCCTGGGAACTCAAAATGGCGAGAAAGCCACTAACCGGCTGATCCAAAGTATTTACATTTGTGGCTTATCACGGTTACCATTATCTTATGGAACTTATGTTTGTTTTAATTCTCCAGAACTAAAAGGACAGCTTCATAAAAATAATAATATTAGCCTTAAAATTAAAGCTCTAGAAAATGAATTTAATTTAAATATACACGTCAAATGCTTAGTCACGCGTCTTTCTTAAAAAATTATGATTGTCTATTTTTTGACATGTGGCATTTAATCCACAAACAAATCATAAGAAATCACATCGGAAATATTTTGTTTAATTCGTGTTATCATAACATGTCCACTTGGCGTGAATAAAGTAATCAACTTGAGTGATAAAATTAATTTGTCAAAAAAGGCAAAACTGAGAATCTAAAATATTACTTAATTCAAGGACAAGACAAGGAAAAACAGGAAAAATTATGGACAAAGATCCGTCACAAAGCTATCACGTATGTTCCCTTGAGTAGCAATCAATTATTAATCCACATGGATTGGTGGTTAGGACAAAACGCGACATGCAAAACTGATCACAAAAATCAAATTAAAGGACCAGCTGAAACGAACAGAAAACGAACTTTGATTTCTGTGATATTCAGTTGACTTTTGGGAAACTTAAGTCCATGAAGTTTCTAGGATAGATTTTGTTGCTCTGGACAGGATTCGGGGTCGGTTTTAAGCCTCTTTTTCACTGTTCCGATGTAGAAAGTAAATTCAATATCCCTCGCTTGAAGCGGGGCGAGCTACGCTGTGAGATTTCTATTTGCTGAATTTCTTGTTTGAAACAAAATGACATAAAACCAGTGGGGAGAAAACTATTTAAACGTCATATATAGATTTAAATTTTCAATTTTTTTTAATACTCGCACACCAACAGATTTGCACCTGCCCAAACCCAAACTTAGCCTTGCAAAACGAACCTTTAGATATTCGGGCTCAGCGTTTTTTAACCTCTTTCCCCGTAGCATTTAAAACGCCGAGTCACTTTCTTCTTTCAAAGTTTCAATTGACGCCTACAATCTTTAAATTATATAGGAACTAGATTTTTCTAAATTATTACATGCTTGTTTATACTCTATACTTTTAATTATTACTTGTATTTTTAAATTTTATCTTGTATTTTTAAATTATCACTATGTCTTGTATTTTTAATTATTATATTTTTAGTCCAAGATCCCTTTGGATATCAGCCTCGTCGCTGAATGGGCGACCCTGGCTAGATAAAGTTTACCTTTACCTTTAACTTTTGACTTGAATGATGTAGTTTTTCTCACTTGTAGATCATTTATTTGCGCTTGGTCATTCACGAATAAAAGCAGAAATATCTTTCTTTTAGCGGGTGGGAAATTGAAAAACATGGTTCCGCACATTTAAACGCAATCATATAAGGTGGGACCATCTTACATCACCGTGTAACAGGCCGAGGAAGTTATTATCCATAAAAATAGGCCGCTTACCTGAGCAATTGTGTTCTTATGGATTCCTCAAATCCATAAACTATCACAAGGATCATTGAATTTTTAATAGATCCTTTTGAGTGTTTGAAACGCCTTCCAAGAACTTTCAGCAAGTTTTCCATTATGGCTTTCACCTTGAACAAAGCCTGAGACGTCGATGCTTTCGTTGGGATATCAACTGGCGAGGCTGACCTGTAACTTGGACTGTTTTCATCCGCCCAAGTCGTTAGCCTATGAAAGGTGTGTGAATAATTATCTTGTTAGGCGAATTATCTGGGGATGTTATCAATATCTTCAGGTAAATGGTTTGTATCGTTTTGAGGTATGCAACTGGGTTTTTGGAGGCAGCGTGGCCGAGTGGTTTAGGGCGTTGGATTTGAAATCTGGAGGTCCCTGGTTCAAATCTTCCACCCTACTGCTATCTGGATTTGTTCTCGGTACCCCCCGAGTTCAACTCCTCGATTGCGTTGTGTAAATAGCCAACTGGTCAGCCTCTGATCAGTTGGAATTCTTAATAGTTTATTTTCTATTTGCAATATTTGGTTACTTATTTACAGTGTCCCCAGTTAGCACAATAGTGCTAAATACATTCGACACTTAAATAAAGTTGTTGTTGTCATCATCATCATCATCATCATCATCATCATCATCATCATTCCCATTATTATTACTATCATTATTGTTTTTACTATCATCATCATCATCATCATCATCATCATTATTATTATTATTATTATTATTATTATTCCGCTTCTTCCCAACTGGCTGAAAAGTTGACCGCAGGATTACATCTCCGTGAAAAGATGACTGGGTTTTGTAGAAAAACAATTTATGACTCTTCATGAATCTTTTATGTCTGTGTTTTTCTATTTGTACGAACGGAGAACAAGCAATTGCCTCGGTATCTACTTCTTAAAGACGAGAAAAGGTTCCAGAAGTATTAGAAGATGGTCCGTCCATTTTTTCAGCAGTTCTTGGGGCGCTAAAACAGGAGGACATGTGCATCGTCTATAAAGAAGTGTTGAGTTTCCGGAGCGCAAAGTCAGTACGGACAGACAAACTGTGTCTCTTCCCTTGAGCAAATGAAAACAGTGAAATATTTCATTGTGGCTCACAACGGTTGCGAACATTTTATCTGCACTTCTTTTTCAATGAATCAAAACTACCACTAGCAAAAAAATTTTTGACAAAAAGAATGTCGGAAAATAAAACCGTCCGAAATTTTCAAGCGTCCGAAATATTTACAGTACAGTATAAAACTTTGAAGGTTTAGTTTTATGCCAGACTTTATCGAGCGAACTCTATCTGAGACTGCTTAAGATACGTAACGGCTTGATAGAATTTGTGTCAATTTCTCGTCGGTGAGTTTGTAAAACCTTGAGATTGCAGTAAAACTAACATCTTCTGATGTTGTTTCAGTCTAATTCATGTTTTTTGGGCGTAACTTTACTGCAGCTAAGTCTAATAAAATTTGTGCGAAATTGTTGTTCGAAATTCGTCCGAAATGAGATAAAAAGTGTCCAGAAATTAAACGTTTAAAATTTTAATGTCCGAAATTTTTTGCCAGCTATGTATCATGGATGCCTACCTAACAGCTTGAAGTGCTCACTACTCAAAACCGACTCTACGGACTCTCAAGATGATTTTTTTTAAACTATTAAATTGTAACTATTGTAACTTTTTGCAAAGTTGGCTCTGTATCCACCCTTACAATTTTCTTTAAGCTTCGCCAAAAGCTGCATCATAGCTTACTGATTGCAATTTGATGATAATAAATGGACGTCACCGAATTTATTTTTGAGTTATTAGTAGTTAAAGCTAAAATCAAGGGCGTTTTTAGAAAGTTATATGGTTGCCATGCTAACTCGTTATGTCAAGAAAATAACCATAACCCTGTTAATCAATGTTAAAGTACGGTGTGATGTCATTATTTGAGTACCATCTAGAAGAGAATGGTAGCATTGATCCATCAAAGTAGAAGTGCTGAAAAAATGCTGAACACTGTTGCCAGCTACAATAAGGATCTTTGACCCTCAAGAGTTGGGTCTGAAATAGGAAAGGGAAAGTCGCAAATTGTGATCTGAAATAGAGTAAGTTTCTAGAGTTTAAGCTCGCCGCGTGCACCCCCCTAGAGCCTCGGTGTTTTTACAGGCTAGAATAAGGCTTAGAATAAGGCATCGCTGATTGAAGAAAAACAGGGGAATAAAGCAGATTAAGGTAAGGACTTATAAGTTGTGTAAGAGACTACCTCAATGACATTAAAGCCACAGTGTAGTTATACTGTCTGTAAATACATTGGAGCTTGCAGCTTTTCAGTTGATGCAGATTGCGGAGGAGACCTTGACAGTTTTTTTTTTTTTTGTGAGAGATTTGCAATCAAACCGTAGCTCAAATCATCACAGATTATTTCTTGGAAACGTTTTCCACGTGTAGCTGCTTCCAAATCAAACCTACATCCAAAGAGACTCCCTGTCGTGCTGAATACTGATGAGGGGTATATAAATATTGCCATTTGGGAGCGAGCCGACCCTGGTGAATGTTGATGATTTACAGTTTGCCATACAAAGTTCTGTGAGGCCAGGTTGGGGGATGGGCGAGGCTTATAAGTGAAACATACATAGCCTTTTTTTTAGCCTAAAGATTGTCCACTGCCTGCCAGGTTATGGGGAGATGGTGTATAGGTGATATAGGAGATGGTTCTAATATGGCTCGCTTTTTACAGCATTGCAAGAGAAAATAAACAATGAGGAATCAAACCTTTATTGTTTCTTTTTTTGTATTACTATGATTATGAAAATATGTAGAAAAGACGGGAAGCTAAGCATAATTTTACAGCCCCTCCTTGCCTAATCATTACTCATATACTGAAATGACTTCATATTGTAACAAACTTGTCACACCTTTTCATTTGCTCCGTACACCTGTTTATTAATTAAGTAGTAAGCATTTTTGACAAAAATAGTCAACAACTCTATTTTAAAATACATATTTTCAAATCTACTTTAAAATACATAGAAAGTTAAATATCTCATGACTAAGCAAAGTTTTCATGAACCTGTATAATTTACATGAGAGAAACTGCGTCTACACAAAATATAGCCAGACCTTTTTGTCAAAAGGACTGATCTTATTCCATACCATGCAGAAATGTATCTTACCTATTTACTGAAAACAAGGCAATAAAACCCATTGACAACAGCTCTAATGGCCCAGATATAGTACAAACTTCAATACGTGTTCACTTATTACTCATACGTTGATCACTGATTATATTACTGATCAGCAGAATAATTTATTGATTAATCTGCTGGGAGAATTTGCGAGACCATGACTGCACCAGTTATGTCACAGTAAATTGCAGTGTGATGTTTCATACAGAATTAAATTATATTTCCTATAACATATATGTTTGCAATATTCAAATGCAAAATTTTCAGAGGTGGCACTTCTTGCAAATGGCTACTCATTGCCACATTGCACACTGGAAGATACATGTGGCCCGTTAAATCAGTAAAACAGAAAGAAAATGTAACCCATAGTTGTCAGTGTAAGTTCTTTGCTTTGCACTTATAAAAACCTGCAACAAACTAGTTTTGATTCAAAATCCTAAACTTTAAGCAATAACAATAATCATCATCATCAAAATTTACATTGTGTAAAAACACATGAATATTTACTCAAATTATAAAAATAGAAGTGAAATTACTTCAGCTGAATATTTCATAACTTGACAGGGGTTTTGTAAATTTGTATCAAGACTTTATACTATTTAAAAGGCAAAAAATGTAAAGAGAGTAAGTGAATATATAAAAAAATACATTCAACTTTTTTGTCCTGTTTTGTTGTTGTTGTTGTTGTTTTTTCAAAAATTAAGCTAAATTACACACACTTTTTGTACTTTGACATGCAGTTACCTGGAAAATAATATCCTGCACATGTATATTACATAAATCTACAATAAGTTACAGTGTAATACTTTTACACTAGTTAACTGTTTTGCTGCTTAACTGGAATTGACATTTTTGTCAGAAGACCAAACTTATTCATAGAACAATGAAACCAAACAAAAAATAGTTTAGTAGTAATCAAACCTTGCAAACAAGGTAATTTACTTATAACTTTAAACCAAAAGAAACCTGACATCACAATTGTTCAAATATATTTCAAATAAAATTAATCAAAATGACACAATACCATCTGGCAGCTTTGTTGTAAGATATATTCAAATAGTATATTCAAATAGTAAGTTAATTCACATAGTAGGCATTCAGTAAGAGTACAATGTATGGCAGCACTGTACTGTGTTGTAGTAATTAGTAATTATAATCTGAGGCTTTGTTCAGTTTTGCACCAGTTGCAAACTTTTTAAGAGAGTGAAAGGTTAAACTAATGACTGTAACTTATTATATTTAGGCCCAGCCTTCCACAATTACCGGTAGCTGACAATTAATTGTTTTTTCGTTGCTTTTTTTTTTTCGCAAAGGAAGTTTTTTTGTCGAAACAAACATGTATTTACAACACTACCTAACATCACTTACGATAATAACATCATTTACAAAACTAATATCACCTACAATATTGCTAGTAACATAACTTGCAATAGCACCATTGCTTACAAAATTGATGGTGAATTGTCATTTTGTTTGCTCCATTCATACAGAACCCAGTCATCAATTACTGTTACCACATCATTCCTTCCCATTTCTTCAAGGATTTCTTTAAAATGTCTAATAGATGGATCCTCTTGAGCATCAAATTTCTGTAGAATGAACTCAGTCTTGTTATCTTGCTGTCCAAGCCATGATACATCATCTTTGTCCAGGCCAATCTTCTCAGCAAGTAAGCGGTAATCATCCCAAAGCAATTCACGTGGTGTGTCAAGCTTCATACAAATCTTACGACTAAATTTGATCGGGATAGCAGACATTCTTTTGCTCAGGCGCCAGTTCAAGAAATCTTGTGGAATTCCAGAAACGTTGGTTGTACTGGATAGGTGGAGCTCTGTTGTCGAAGTACACTGGTCTGTGACAGTGACCTCTGTGTCAGATTGCTGTTCCAATCCTGTCACAAAGAAAACAGCTGTGTTAAAAAACTCTCCACTATAAAAGATAACCAGCAATGACCAAACAGCTGCTGATGCTTTCTAAAAACATATTTTGTATTGCAAACCATAGACCATAATTGCATGAGGTTGAGCAAATATTGTGACTCGTCAGTGGCAAGCAGATCACTCAATAATACGGCTTCAGCAAATAATTGATCCATTCTGCGAGACACTGCCAAACATGATATTTTGTGACAACTGAGTTCAATAATTGTTTTATTATTCAATCACCAAGTTTGTCTTTGTATTTAAATCACTCTGTGACAGCTCAGGGAAACGATCTGCCATATTTCACCTGAGAGCGTGGTTTACATCATGCATGAACAGAATATTATTTGCAGCAAAACAAATTTAGACAGTACACTACACATGAGCAGACAATTATTTGTAGGTAGTTATTTGCAGGTCGATCACATGATGGGTTCTCAGCAAGTGGAAAGGAAGAAAAATGCATTGAATGATATTATTATTTATTTTGATTGATGTTTAGAGTTAATGACTGCACAATAATTTTTTGCCCAAAGGATCAATTTCAATTGTCATTGTGAATCTGTTTTTGTTCAAACATGGGCTCAATTCTCCTCCTCCTAGACCTAAACAGCTATCATGTCCAAAGCCAAACTAAATTCCTACTGAGGATGCTACCGTCAATGAAATGTTGCGACTACTGTTCCCCTTCCGACTACTGCCGAGCACACCGTAATCAAATTGCTGAGCACAGTTCAGATAAGGAAACAGTGCTCGGCGGTAGTTGGAAGGTGGAAGGAGCTGCCGGACATTTGATTGACGGTAGCGAAAAACGCATTTGTCGGTTGAGCTTTGAATTTTAAAGTCTGCATGCTATTGAAAGGCACAATAATGCATAGCCTCTAATGTGTCTAATGGAAACTTGAAATAAATTAATTCAGAACATGTGTACTAAAGAAACCAGCAATCGAGTATCAACTGATACTCTTGATTTATACCCTTGATCGACATCTCTATTGAAAATAATAAATTTATTTATTTATTTTGGCCGAGTATCAACCCATTCATATCCATTGATCGAAAATTAGTTGACTCCTGACCGACTGTCGACAGAGATGTCAAGTGTCAACTGAGGTGTCGATTGAGAGTGTCGATCGAGGATATCGATCGACACTCGACCGTGGATGCCTTTAGTATGCATTATCCATAAATTCAAGTGCCTCAGTTCCCCTGTTATTAGTTGTGGCCCTGAGCAATGTAGTTGCTGGGACTCAGATAATAATTTGAAAGTCAGGATAATCAAGACCATGAATACCGTAAGTGTATAGGCAGATTGAAACAGAAACTGAATACATGGGCAAATTTACCAAGATCCTGTTTTGTGGGCGTGGCTTGAAATGGTTTTCACCCCTAGGAGGTTCCAATTCTAAAACAACAAATTATCTCTTGACATATTTTTAATTTTTGGCTCAATACCCTAAAAGGTACAGTAAAGGCTACCGGTGTGGACCTTTTGAGGCTAAACACCATAAGAGGTACCAAAACCATGTTTCTAACCCCTGAAAGGTACAATGAGCACCCCCATCCATTTTATATGGGAGTCTTCCTCCCCCCCCCCCCCCCCCCCCACCCCCAGGGTTTAATTAAGTAGTCTAGAAGATTATAAGAGATACCAAATGGTATCAAATTCTGGCCAAAACTGCCACTCACAGATGCCACCCAATTTGCCAATAAAACACTATTCTGTTGACAACAGTTCTGAAAACACAAAATTATCAACAAAAGCATGATAAAATTCCCCACACCAGGAGAATTGGCATGAATGGAGTTAAGAAACATATACAAGACATGTAAAACAGTATTGCCACTGCCTCAACAACTCTTGAACTTCTACTCTGATAAATAATAATAATTATTGTTTATGGCACTATCTTAGTTACAACTACAGGAATATAGTTTTAGCCTTTTGTCTATCATTTTCAGAGCTAATGAGGTGTCTAAATGTTGAAGGAGGGTAGCAGGTGATCCCATATACACTGAAGTTTAAGTTACTGGCTTCACTCAGGGGTTGGTCTTCTGTCAACTCATAATTTTACCAGAGCTAACACTTGATATAAAGACAAAGCTAAGTAAGGTTATATTATAATAAGCAAAACTCAAAGCCTGATACAATTAAATTATTATCCTTTAACATGAGAGGCCTAAGTAATTTTAAAAAAAGAAGAGCAATATTTTCCTGGTGCTGAAAGCAAAAAGCCGATTTGATATTTTTACAAGAAACACATTCAAGCAAGGAGCGTGAGGCTCAGTGGAAAAAAGAATGGGTGCAAAGATATTATTTTCTCATGGGAGTACAAACACCAGAGGTGTCGCGGTGCTTATAAAGAACAGCTTTGACATTGATATAATGTTGTCTCAGACAGATTCGAGTGGAAGACTTTTGTTGTTTAAAGCCTTGATCAAAGAGGAAAATTATACAATTGCAAATATCTACGGGCCCAACAAAGATGCAGAAGCTGTTCAGTTTTATCATAAACTATCAAAACTATTAAGAACCAATGATTTCGGAAATGAAGAAAACATAATAATTATGGGAGGTGATTTTAATTGTCCCTTGAATATTAATCTGGATAAAAAAGGTGGAATTCAAATTCCCCGGAGGAACGTCGTAAAATCTATTGAAGAAATTCAAGATGAGTTCAGTCTCCATGACATTTGGCGTATAAAAAAATCCAAATCAACAAAGTTTCACTTGGGGTTGCTGTTCTCCTTTTGTATTTTGTAGATTAGATTACTGGTTGATCTCGGATAAACTGCATGATTTAGTTACAAATGTGGATATTTTGCCCCCAATCAAATCAGACCATTCTGCAATTTTCCTAGAACTCGAAGAAATTAAGGAAAATAACAGAGGTCCTGGCTATTGGAAATTGAATACGACGCTATTGGCGAATGAAGAATATAAAAAGATGATCACTGATAAATTGCCTATTTGGCTTGAGGAAGCAAAGGATCTCAGAGACCAAAGATCAATTTGGGATTGGACAAAATTTAATATTAGAACCGATTCTGTTATTTTCTCAAAGCGTTTATCACAAATTCGACAAAAACATGACAGAGAATTAACTAACAAATATCAAGAATCATTAGCTGCCTTTCAAGATAATCCCTGTGACAATACGCAAATAACAATGGAAAGATATAAAAGCGAACTTGAATCAATGTATGACAAAAAAGTTGAAGGTTTAATTATACGGGCAAGGGCACAATGGCACGAACACAGAGAAAAGAATAGTAAATATTTTTTAAATTTGGAGAAACATAACCATATTAAGAAAAATATTAGAAAATTATACATTAGTGGAGTTATCTCTACCGATCCACTCTCGATAATGAACGCACAAAAGCAATTTTACACTAAGCTGTGCAGCACTTCCAAAACAAAGTTAGACACTCCAGATGCAGCACTCTTCTTTGAAAATCCAAATCTATCAAAGCTATCAAGTGAAGCAAGTGAGAAATTTGAAGGAAAAATAACAAAACATTCCAACTAGCTAGGTAAGACTCCTGGAAATGATGGTCTGCCAATTGAATTTTATAATGTCTTTTGGTCATCAATCAGTGAAATGGTGGTCGAAAGCTTTAACGAGGCTTATGAAGAGGGAGAAATGTCTAACTCACAAAGGCAAGGGGTCATTACACTTATCGAAAAAACAGGTAAAGACAGAACCCGTCTTGAAAATTGGAGACTGATTTCTCTCACCAATGTTGACACTAAAATAGCATCCAAAGTAATAGCAACACAAATTACTAAAATTTTACCAGAGATAATCCACAGCAATCAGACTGGATATGTTTCAGGTTGATACATAGAGGAAGCAGCTAGATCAATTCTAGATGTCATGGAATACACTAAAACATTCGATATTCTGGGTATATTATTATTCATAGATTTGAAAAGGCATTCGACAGCCTTGAATGGAATTTTATGTTTAAATGCTTAGAAATTTTCGGCTTTGGTCACAGTCTTGTAAGATGGGTGAAAACATTTTATAGTAATGTATCCAGTTGCATTATAAACAATGGATCTTTTTCTGCTAATTTTGAGTTAAGCAGAGGTGTTAGGCAAGGGGATCCTCTGTTGCCATATCTATTTGTGATCGCAATTGAGACTTTAGCTGCTGCAATCCGAACTAGTATCGATATTAAAGGAATTAAATTAGACTTAGAGGAATGGAAACTTGTCCAATATGCAGATGACCTCACTGCCTTTTTATCTGATTTAACATCCGCACAGAATCTCTTTAAATTACTTGATCGTTTTGGAAAACTATCAGGTTTAAAGGTTAACTATACTAAAACAGAGGCAATGTGGATTGGTTCGTGTCATGACAGCCCCGAGAGACCCTTATCTTTAAAATGGTGCAAAAGCGTAAAAGCTCTTGGGGTACACTACAATTATAACAAAGAAGTGTCTTTTCAGAAAAATTTTTACGACAAGATTACCAAAATTCAAAAATAAATACATCAGTGGAGCTGGAGAGGTCTCTCTTTATTTGGTAAAGTATCAATCATTAAAAGTCTTCTTCTCCCTAAATTGGTATATATATTTTCTATCCTCTCACCTCCCTCGGAATTTATATCACTGATTCAAACGATAATATATAAATTCTTGTGGAAAGAGCCTGATAAAATAACCAGAAGAGCTACAATTAATTGTTCTGACTATGGTGGGTTAAATCTCACTGATCTGGAGACTTCAATTAAGTCTCTTAGATTAGCATGGATTTCGAAAATTTTTAATCCTGAACTGTCTCCATGGAAAAGCTATCTTAGACATTTGCTCAAACCTTATGGAGGTTTTTTCTTTTTTCACTGCAACTATAATATTAATGACTATCATATTAATTTGATTTTTTATTTAGAAATGCTGCAGTGGTGGTCTGAATTTCGATCAAATTTTTCAACAGATTCTAAAGCTTTTGACTCTATAATTTAGAATAATTGTAATATAAAGACAGACAGCAAAATGATCTGTTATCATAACTATATGAATGCTGGGGTAATTTTTATCAGCGACTTAATGTATTCTCGGAACAATGTTGAATCCTTTAACATAGCAAAGGACAAGGGACTAATAGGCTCAAATTACTTGACGTGGTCTGCTGTTCGTTGCTCTGTGCCAAAGCATTTAAGGAATCTCATCATCGATAGAAATGTTTTAAATACACTTGAGTTAAAATGTGGTAACAAAGATTTTGATCCCCTCTCGACCAAGAGTAGAAACTTTTATGCTTTTCTCATCCAAGAAAAAGCCAAACATTCAAGAGGGTTCTCTAAACTAATGTCAGATTTTAACCTAAGTGAAGAAGAGACTCAAAAAGCGTTTGTACTGGCAAAATCAGTTGCTCTTGAAACATTTGTACAATGTTTTCAGTTCAAAATTTTAAACGACATTTTGTTTTTGAATACCGATTAGCAAAAATCGGAAGGATTCGAAGTGATCTTTGTACGTTTTGTCAAACCTCCGAGAAACATTAGAACATTTCTTTTATCAATGCTCCTTCTCAACAGAATTTTGGACTAAATTTGAAAACTTTTGGTTGACAGTAACCAGAGAGCAAATAAAACTGGAATATATTAACATTATATTAGGAATTTTAGATCAGAGATCTAACCTGCTCAACTACTTTATCATTTTAGGTAAAATTTATTTATGGAATTGTCGCAAAAATAAACAAATCCCTCTCTTTTTGCCTTTCGAAGATGTGGTCAAGAGAAAATATGAAATTGAAAAGCTTATAGCCTCTCAAAGCATCTTAAGCTTAACACATTTTCAGGCAAAATGGAACCTAGTTTTGAATAACAATCCAATTTTTTTTGTAAAGGAGTAAGTGCTGCTTGTAAATTATGTAAATTTATATGTACATTCATGATAATTCAAATACCTGTATTGTAATTTTATATAAAGTTCTTGTTAACACAAAAAGTAATTGTGTAATTAGAGTACAATGTAGAGCAAGATTTGTATTATCAGTTGTGTCAAGGCAGAGCAACTGTAGTAGTTGTTGTGTGTAGTTGTAGTGTTAGTAGTAATCGTAGTGTAAGTAACGGTCGTATTGTAAGTAATGTCAGTAGTGGCTTAAGTGATATTAGTATCGTAAGTAATGTAAGTATTGTAGGTAATGTTAGTATTGTAAGAAGTCTTAGTAGTGTAAGTAATGTTAGTATTGTATGCAATATAAAAAAAAAGGTTATATTATAATATGCAAAATGCATGAGTCAATTTTAGCTGAGCCATCCTTGCAATTTTTCCCTTGTCTGAAACTCGGGGTATGAATTGAAGTAACTTTTGAGAAATATTCTTAGAATTACCTTAGACACAAATTCACAACAAAATTAGGATTCACATACTTTCTTTGCCTGGATCTGTGACCACAGAACCAGCTGCAGACTGTAGACCATTTCCTGGGATAGCTCCACTGCAGTTCTTGTCATGGTTGTCTAGATCTGCAGGCACATCATCAATCTCAAGCAGTTTGGTTGGTGCAGGAGCTTCAAGAAAGTGATTAATATGTCAATTTTACACTCACCTGTTATTTTCAAAACAAAAAATTAATACTTGTTGCTTACAATAAGTAAGTTAAGTTAGCTTCTTTGTGCCTCGTGGCACATAAGGCCTCCACAGAATGCCTCCAATTTTCTCTGTTGGCTGCAGCAGCTCTTGCCTCATCCCATGTACGCCATCCTGCGCTGTTCCTCTCTCTCTCAACTGTTCTTCGCCAGGTGGTCTTAGGCCTTCCTCTCTTCCTTTTTCCTTCAGGTGTCCATGATAGGGCTATGTTGGTATGGCTGTTTCTGTTTTGTCGTAAGACATGCCCTATCATCTTCCATCTTCTCCTCTTAACCTCTTCACTAAGGAACTTCGTCTCTGCCTTCTCAAGGAGCTCTCTAGTGGTAACGTGATCTTGCCATTTTATTTTGAGAATCCTCCTGAGGCATTTGTTGTGAAACACATCTATTCGTTGGTCATCTCCCATGTTCATCTTCCATGTCTCACATCCATACAGTAGCACCGGTACAACTAAGGTTTTAAACAGTCTAAGCTTGGTCCTCTTCATGATGTTCCTTGAGTTCCATATTCTTTTGAGTCTGGCAAATGTCCCTCTCGCCTTGGACAGCCTGTTTTTCAGATCTTTCATTCCTCCTCCCTCCTTACAAATGATAGCCCCCAGATAATTAAACTCCTCAATTTCGCCGATATCTTGCCCATCTACTGCAACCTTCTCCTGACTCTTCCCGTTGATCCTCATCACCTTTGTCTTTCCTTTGTTGATTTTCAGCCCGACCCGTCTTGCTTCCTCATTCATTTTAGTAGTCTTGTTCTGTATATGCTGTTTAGTAGAAGACAAAAGCGCCACATCATCTGCAAAATCTAAATCATCGAGTTTAGATGTAAAGTTCCACCTGATTCCGTTTTCTCCTTTTCCTACAGTCCTTCTCATAATCCAATCCATAGCTATCAAGAATAGAAATCCAGACATATTGCATCCTTGCTTGACGCCTGTTTTGATGCTGAACCACTCACATGCTTCTGCCTGATCTTCTACAGCACAATTGAAGTCTTCATAGAACACTTTTACCATCCTTACTATCTTGTTCGGGATTCCATATTTCCGCATAATTAACCATAGACTTTCACGGTGGATGGAATCAAATGCTTTTTCAAAGTCTATGAAGTTAATATATAAGCTTGCCTGCCACTCGTTTGCTTGTTCAATGATGTTCCTTAATATGAAAATCTGTTCTGTTGTTCCCCTGCCTTTTCTATACCCTGCTTGCTCGTTCCTCAGTCTGATATCAACTCCATTCTGTATTCGATCAATCACAATCCGTCCAAGTATTTTGCCGACTACTGAAAGTAGAGTAATTCCCCTCCAGTTCTTACATTCTTTGAGGTTTCCCTTCTTTGGCAATTTGATGATCAACCCTCTTTTCCATTTGTCCGGGATCTTTTCATGTTTCCATACTTTCTTCAGTAGCTGATGCACTTTCGTTGCCGAGAATTCCTTGTGCGCCTTTAACAATTCAGCCGTGATGGAGTCGACGCCTGGAGATTTCCCATTCTTTAAACGCTCAATTGCTACTTTTATCTCGCCAATTGTTGGTTCAGTGATCGCGATTTCTTCAATCAATTCGCTTAGCTCGAACTCACATTCATCTTCCATTGTTATAGGATCTGTTGGTTCTTCTCTGTTCAGTACTTCTCTAAAATGCTCTGTCCATCTTGCCTGCATTTCTTTCTTTCCACTCACGAGATTACCGCTCTTATCAAGGATGGCTGTGCTGCTCTTAGGTCTTTCATTGCATAGCACTTTCGTCAATCCGTATAATTTTCTCATTTTTTGTTTTCTTGCAGCATCCTCTGCCTCACTTGCGATGCCATCCATCCACTTCCTTTTATCACTCCTTATGCTCTTCATAACTTCTTTACTCTTTTCCTTGTATTCTGTTCTTAGTCGTTTTTTGATCCTCTCTGAACGAGTACTTAGAATCTTCTTGTTTATCTCTTTTCTTTGGTCAATAAGCGCCCATGATTCTTCTGTTATCCATGGCTTTCTTTTCTTCCTAGGACGGCCTAATACTTCATCTGCTGTTTTCGTGTATGCTTCTTCCATTATATGAAACTCCTTTTCTATCTCGTCGTCCTCCTCTCCATCCGGTGACTCCTCTTCCAATGCCTGATATCTATTCTGCAAAGTGATCATAAAGGTTTCCAAAACATTCTTTTCTTTCAACTTGTTGGTGTCATACCTTGCCCTTATACTTCCCTGTTCTTTGGGTTGTTGTTTTCTTAGTCTTAGCTTCACTTTCATGCATACAAGATAGTGATCGCTTCCAATGTCTGCTGATCTATAGACTCTGGTGTCAATTACTGAGTTACGAAACTTCTTGTTTATCAGCACATGGTCTATTTGATTTCTCGTTTTTCCATCCGGCGATACCCAGGTGGCTTTGTGAATATCTCTATGTGGAAACCACGTTCCTGTTATTATCAGTTCATTCATATCACAAAATTCGCAAAGTCTTTCTCCATTGTCGTTCATTCTCCCAATGCCTTGTCTACCCATGATTCTCTCATAACCTCAGTTGTCTTCACTGACCTTTGCATTCATATCACCTGTGATTACCAGCATATCATGTTCTTTTTTGTTATTCAACACATCCTGTAGTCTCTCGTAGAATTCGTCCTTTACAGACTCTTCTGCATCCTCTATTGGTGCATATACATGTACAATCGTCATCTTAACATGCTTGGAATAGAACCTGGCTGTAATTATCCTTTCGCTTATTGGTGTCCAATCTATGAGTGATCTTGCTGCGAATCTGGTCATCAGTATTCCTACTCCGCCTCTGTGGTTGTCATCTTCTCTGCCAGAGTATATGATAGTGTCTCCCCCCTCCAGTACTGCTTTTCCTTGTCCTGTCCAATGTGTCTCACTAATTCCCATGATTTCAATACCTCTCTTCTTCATCTCTCTTGATGCCTGTGCTATGTTTCCACTCTGGTATAGCGTTCTCACATTCCAGTTTCCTATCTTCATGACGTTCTTTGGGTGGACTGGTGATCTCATCTGCCCAAGGGCCTCCGTTTGGCTTTCACCCCCATGCGTCATCGATCCTCTCATGGTGTGAGGAGTGACCACGACGTCCCCCAGATCATTTGAAATTATTCTGCTTCTGGTTTCGGTAATAATATGTTTTTTACAGGAGCGGGTTATCAGCCCGCAGCCCAACCCCCAACCTGGAGGACCAAAATAATGTAATATTTAAAGGTATAAACACAAATCTTATTATTTGTAATGTTTAGTATACTTATGTCAGTTAAAAACAGGGCAAGAGACCTCGATTAACAACAATCATATCTACATTCCCAGGTACAATACATTATATTTGCATTGGCTCAAGATGTTTTGCCATTATCCATCCAAATCACAATATTCTACATGCAACAAAACATGGCTGTATTATTCAAAACCCTTTGCAAACACTGTTCTTACTTGAAACTAATTAAAATGTCATAACAAAAAGAGGAAACCACATACTTTCATTGTCAGGTTCTTGAGCCATGAAATCATCAGCACCCGTTGAAAATCTTATGAATCCACCACTAGTGGTTGGTGTAGGAAAGCTTTCCCTGTCAGCCCTCTCAGCAAGCAAATTGTCAACCATAGGCGGCTCAGTTTCCACAAGAGCTACAAAAAAGTAATATAAGAACTGATTTTACATTTCATTTGTCTGCAGTTTATAACAGGATTAAACATCATTAATGCAACATTCAGAAATTGTCTGCAGATTTCACTACCCACAAGTTTAATATTATCAGGCCTTTTATCAATTTAAGCAGAATTGTGCATACTTTAGAAAATATATTACATTAAAACTTGAAACAAAAACTTACTGTATATTCCTTTCTTTGTGTACTTCTGGGCTCTTGGTCTTTTTAAGCCAGACTTGAAATTTAATGTTTCTTTTGGCTTGCCCAATTTTGCAAGATCTTTAAGAGCTCCTGGATGGGAGAATGACCTAGGGATTTCTGACTTTGACTGAGTTTCAACTGGAACAGAATGCAGCCTTTGAAACATTGGCGTTTTCACTATTTTTACACCTGAAACAAGTCCACCATAAAGAAATATGCATTAGAAAAAATTACAATGAAAACATATTGTGCAACTGCATGTGTAATTGTATTGCTTAACCCCCTAAATTTGACAAGTAAAAACATTCCAATTTCTAAATTCTTCAAAGACCTACAATATAACTGTCGACCAACATTTGAACCATGGTTACCAGCTTTCTTGATGAAAAGGACACGCCTCACTGACTATTAGTTTATTGTTAAATTATTTTTCTATTCGTCACCAACAGTGTTCTAGACATGAGAGAGGTTGTAGCTTGGCTAAAACCTTACAACGCAACTACCTAACCTGACAACTTGATAGAAAACTTCTGTTGAAATTCCCTACTAACACCCTGCCTTTAAACTCAACTTAGCTTGCCTGGAGCCTATACACATATCCACAATATTTCATCTAAGAAAAAACTTAACAAAATCAAAGACAACTAATACAGCATGAGAGTATTAATACATTAATTGAAACGAACAATTAAGTGGTAATAAATTATCAACAATAGGATTATGAGCTCAGCATTTCAATTGCATGATAGCTGATGAGTGTGCAGCTCATTAGTCACCTATCATGCATAGAAATTGAGAGCAAACAATCTTGACTAGTTGTTTCAGTATGAATCTACACAAACACTTTGAAAAACAAAGAAGTGGTTACCATATCATAATTCATCTCACAATGCAGTCACTTGAAATATACATAGCAATGTTTCAATTGCTAACTGCTAGTCTTCATTGGTGAAGACATTGACTGATTACTTGTTCCCATTCATCCTGGGGTTTGGGGTACTACCTTATATGGGCTATATAGGTATGGTTTTTCAGCTGTTTTGGTCATAAATAGGGTATCAATTTTGGCCATTTTGGTCATAAATAGGATATGGTTTAATGCACTCTTGTCTTGAATTGGGCATATTTTTTTAGAAGAAGCTACTTTTTCATCATTATCCATAAGACCATCAACAAAAGCCCTTTGTAAATTATGTTTAGGGCAACTGTGCCAGCTGCAACGGTCATAAATAAGTTGTCAAATTTTTGGTCAGGTCATAAATAGGGTAGGGAAAAATCACAGATTTTGGTCATAAATAGGGTAAGGGTTTTGGGAAGCGGGCCACACACCCCCACCCAATTTTTCCGGGAGTAAACTTCTGGACCATTTATATCATGAAGGTGGGTGGTGATAGGTGCATTTAAATCTTCCATTGTTCCATATTCAACATTCAGCAGTAAAATAAGCGGTTGCCATCTACATCTCAAGTGACTACATCATGAGACATTAACATATTATAGGTTGTTACTGTTGTTTTTAATTAACACTCAATAAGTAAAGTTGATCATTATTATTGTTATAACAATAATATTATTATTATATAGGCCACATGGCCTGATAGACCAAGTGGCCTATCAGGCCAGTGCTTATCCCAGTTTCTGTAGCATGAAGCGACTAAGAGTATTTCTACTCCTTCCTGGATGGGATGCTAGCCCATCGCAGGGTTACCCCCAGCATTAAGTTTGCCGGTACTCATTTATACACCTGGGGGGAGAGAGGCACTGTGAAAGTAAAGTGTCTTGCCCAAGAACACAACACAATGTCCCTGGCCAGGGCTTGAACCTGGACAGTTCGATTTGCAGAAGTGTGCACTAACCATGAGGCCACCATGCCTCCCCCACATATTATGCTACTTAATTATTACTGCATCGTACCAAGATGAACAGCAACCTTTTTTTCAAAAAAATTACAGTAATCACCTGGCAGTGATGATACGTTTGTCAGCACATTACCATCTTCTGTCAAATGACTTCCACTAACACTGCAGAGAGTTGCTTCCAAGTCATGGAAATTAACAGTGTTCCCTTCAGTTGGGAGAACAAGTTGACAGCGACAACAACACCACTTTGTAAGGAAACTTTTGACTTGTTCACAACCATAACGCCTCAAAAGGTCAAGGAAAACAATCAACAAAATGACAAACAATATTGCAATAATAATCAGGGCAATTGTTAAGGCCTCTTGACTTCCTTGTTCATCATCTGGATTATTAGGAAGTGGTGAGATCATTGCTTTTGTTGGATGGGGACACTTGATATTGGATTGTCTGCACTGTTGGTTAGGTGGAAGCCCTGAGTCCTCACACTGTTCTTCATGGTATTTCTTGGCTTTTACAATATTGCAACAGTCACTACATGGATGACAATCTTCAGTGATCTTGTCCATGTAGAAACCCTTGTGGCATGTCCCTAAACATTCTGTAGTGTCTTCCTCAAGAGTACATTCTCCTTTTTTATTTTCGTGCTTGGCACAATTCCTGCAGCTTTTGCAGGTAGAATAATCCTGGGTACTAGAATAGCTCACCCCTTTAACACTGACAGGGGACACACTTTATCGGTATGTCTATTGAAATGCTGGTCCCGCATTGCACATTTAATCCAGATCCAGGATGGCATTCTATATTCGAACATTTCCAAATAACAGAATGGGTAGCATTGAATACTCTTTCAATTTCATCATGACTGGGTTGGTGACGTTTTCCATGGACATACACAAGACTAGAGCCTGTGATTAAAGCAAGCCCCTGCAGTAAACAAAATAGTAGGCAGTTGTTAAAAAAAGAATGATGGTGACATGCTATCCAATTTATTATCAGAGACGGCATGAGAGTAGTTTAGGATGTTCATTCTTGTAATCCAGAAGTGTTGGGATCAAGTCCTCCAACCTATAATAGACTGGATTTGTTAGATCTCAGCGGTGCCAAATTCACCTCATCTATGCCCAGTCCTTATTGGTTCATGCTGGAAAATAATTATACTGAAAATCAATTTATTTGTACAAATTGTTTCCTTGTTTTAGCAGGAGTTCACTGTAGAAATTCAGTTAACATTTCAACCAAACAATAGAACTCCAAGAAATCAAATGAACCAAAATGGTGGTGGTTTCCACACGGGATTCCACCCTAATCCCTGCTTGAAACACCTCAATGTTCCAAATGAGGCTAGTTCACCAGGTACTGAGCCATGATTATGTGGCGAATGCTCCTCTAATCCCCACATATTAATAGGGTTGGGGAGGGCAGGTGTTCATATTGACTGGTACATAAAGAAATGAGGTTGTCATTATAAAATTAGGGATTTAAAATTAAACCCCTCCTTAAAGGTTCAGGCAACAGAAGCCGCATATTTGTCATTGCAGCTGGCTGTAACATCATGTACATGGCATACAGAACAGGGTAAAATATTCACTCAATGATTTGCTTGCCTTTTAACTGTTGTATGCAACATTTCTTCCCTATTATTTAGACTGCACGTTTCTTTTTGCCCCAAGGAAAACTTTATATTGTTCCCTTTGAATAGTCAGGCAGTATTGGTCCTTTGCATGAAATTTACTGCAATTCAGCAACTGCAATAATTTATTCATATCAGAATAAATAATACCCCATTATATCATTTTTATTCAGATTTTTACAGTTGGTGTGATATCTCACGATTTTTGCCGACTTAACTAAGTGTAGATGTAGATATAGATGTAGATGTAGCGGCAACTGCTCTTTTAATATAGAGGATCTTAGCTGTGATTGCCAGTTCAACTAATCGCGGAGAAACTTAAAAATTTCACACCCTACAGTGAGTCCAAATGTAAGTTAGGTAGATGAGTTTCAATTATCTCTGACAAGATATCAAAATGCAAGAGTAACTAACGTGACAAACACATTGGATGCGACTTTTCTTGCTTCATAATTGTCTTTAACACAAAGAAAACTTTTCGTGATGTCGATCGGAGGGAAAATTAAAAGATGCGACGAAATTTTGCGAATTTATAACTAAATTAAGGCAATTCGCTGTTGCAGTTTATATTTAGTTCCACCTTTTCACATAGTGCAAACTTTAAGGCATTGTAACTAAGTTTTCGTAACTAAGTTAAGATTGCGTGTACATACCAAAATACAAACGAACTTTGATGTTGTCATGGATGGACGTGACTGTGGTGGAGTAGCGGCATCGTAGAGGCTTGTCAAATATTCTAGAATCACATCCATACAAACAATTTGAAGAGTAATTAGGATCAGTCAGAGGTGTCTCTTACATCACAGCGTATATAAACAATGTGCATCAAAATGGTATGAAATGAAGGGTACATGAAAGGTACATGAAATTAAGCCTAAATAAGCAAAACAAAATTCTCGGACTTCTAGGAACAGCGAGTTCACTGTCAAATGTAAAATTAAAACTTCGTGAAATTTGCAAAGGATTTCCACGCTGAAACACAGCAAACACAGAAAGTTAACAAAAAAAGCTTGCCACTTTGCATTTGAAAGCCATCAACTCGCTTGCGTAGCAAGTGTTCCCATACGATCGAGGAGCTTTTAATTTTCCGCAATTTTGCACCCAATTTTGCCGCAAAAAAGTCGACGAAGCAGCATTTTTTGTGCACGGAAAAAGCTCTGCTTGCCATGCAGGCTAGCTATCAACTAGAGTCAAAACACGACTTATACAAACCCTCAAGGATCACTGCATCGAATATCGGAAAATGAACGCGACTGTAGCGCCCCTGGTGATGGTGGGTCGTTCAAAACAAAATGGCGGATGAAGCATATATACCCAGATCCCCACCCAGATCACGATAACGTGGGGATTCCCCGTATTTTAAAGTGCCTATGAAGTAAAAAATAATTGCTGCTGATTTGAAAGGCTTTTCAAAGCAAAGAAGAATGGCGTTTTCTTTTTTGGAATATCTTTTTTCGTTTTAGAGATATCCATGTTTTTGTATTATAAGTGATGACGTCATAGGTGGTTCCACTAAAACATTTCAAGACTCAATCAAGAATATCTCTAGAAATATTAAAGCCGTGTTCTTTAAACTTGGCACCAGAAATGTACATCACAAAAGAAACAAAATGACACCCATTGTGCCGTCGCCATGACAACAGCTATGCCGCTGGTCCTGTTTTAATTAAAACTAACATTACCAGATTTTATCTTAAACAAGGATCATCCAGTCCCAACAATCTGATGGGGAGAGTTAGGTCAATATGGGAATCATGTGTGTTCCGAGCAAGACCCTCTGTCCCTTTTCAAAGGGTTGCAAATTGGCATACTTGGTGTTTCACAGAAAGAGACTGGAACCAAAATTGTTGCCATGACAACAACACAGAAGATGTCTTTCTGTTTCTTTTGTGATGCACATTTTTGGTGCCAAGTTTGAAGAACACTGCTCCAATATTTCTAGAGATATTCTTGATTTGGTGTTTTACTGTTCAAATGGAACCACCTATGACGTCATCACTTTCCTCATTTGCATAATACAAAAACGTAAATTTCTCAAGAACGAAAAAAGATATTCCAAAAAGGGAAACACCATTCTTCT
Organism: Orbicella franksi; assembly: GCF_964199315.1. Taxonomy (NCBI): domain Eukaryota; kingdom Metazoa; phylum Cnidaria; class Anthozoa; order Scleractinia; family Merulinidae; genus Orbicella; species Orbicella franksi. The sequence continues at coordinate 16,080,332 of NC_138145.1, read as the reverse complement.
TTACTTTGAAAAGCCTTTCAAATAAACAGCAATTATTTTTTACTTCATAGGCACTTTAATGTGCACACGTTATTGGTTGAAATTGTCACATGTTCATAAATCGGAGAACCTAGGCTGAGTTGTTACGTAAAGGTGTAGTAAAATTTTCTTTCAATACTGGTATGTTTTGTTTAGATTGACTGAGATTATTCAAACTCAAAACTGAAGGACAAAAGGTTACAAAAGGTTACAAAAGTGAAATCAAAATTCAAAATATCAGCAGAATGGACCCCTTTCGTGGGCTTCTCTAAATTGTCTGGTTTTACGGAGAAGGTCTCGGTAAAACCTCAGATTCGATCACAAAAGGTTTCGATAAAATCTCAGATCCAGAGTCAATAATATAACCGGAATACCGGAATACATAATCGGAATACCGGCACGATCTTATCGAATCAAGAACATGCTGATTGGCATGACTAAGCGTTTCGTCGAACACGCTATTGAAACCGGGGCCAGTATTGATCGACAGAATGATATCGGTTTCGCCCCATGGCGAGTTCGTCCCCACTTTAAAATTTCTATTTTGAGTTCGCCCCCAACTTTTAGTGTTCGTGTTAACGTAGTTGTTATCAAGTTATTAAACGTTTTCGAAGAACCTTTTCAGTCTATGTATGTTTGATTAGCTTAGATAATGATTGTTCGCTTGTTCGCTCGCGCATAGCAACAAAGTCAAACGGTTACCGGTCATCTCGCCACCAGGAAGTCTCGCCACCGAGCGATGTCACCTCGCCACCAAGCGAAGTTTCCTCGCCACCAGTAATCTAATAAGGCAGTGGATAAAAGAACGAGGAATAATCTCTATATGCGACTCGATCTGGTTGGGGGCGAACTCGATCAAGTTGAGTCGATATGGGGGCGAACTCGGTGGGGGCGAACTCGCCATGGGGCGAAACCGGCAGCTACCTATTTAAATTGCGTGTCTCTCAGGTGCCCGCCGGGGATTCCCCTGCTTCATTTCATCTTCACAGTCGTGAGAGAACTCACGTATTTCCAAATTTGAGCCTAATAGCTGCTTATGTAGAAAGAAAATCTATTGGAACTGTAGCATCTTCCAGAATGCTATGCACTTTTTGAGATGGAAGTGACCAAATCCCTTTTCTTCGTACTTCATTACGAATTTTGCTCACATGACAGTATTAATTAAAGTTAAGGACAAATCAGTTTCTGCTGACTTAGCGCTTTTCGTGCCGGTCCAAAGGTTAAGTTAAATAATTTTCTCCTTTGTCAAAAAAT